>NC_133566.1:24893119-25050173 GCF_048773025.1 Camelus bactrianus | reverse complement strand
CTGCAACCCGTTCTATTTGTGCCAGATGAACGAACGTCTCTCCACATGCTCAATTCTGAGAGAAAAGTGAGTGTGAAAGCCGTTCTTCACCTATTTTGTTGGGAACACAAAGTTTGTTTTCAGTAGCAAACTCCACTCCATACATATATATGGGGAGGTACTAGCTGCAAAATCGTTTTACAGTGAAAAGTGCAGGAATTTCAAACCGGCACTAGGAAACAGACTGAGAAACCAGAGTAAAGTTTCTCCTGCAAACCGTTCCCTTTGTGCTAGATGAACGGAAGTCTCTCCACATGATCAGTTCTGAGAGATAAGTGTGTGTCAAAGCCGTCCTTCAACTAGCTTGTTGGAAACATAAAGATTCTTTTCAGTTGCAAACTCCACTCCATACATATATATGATGAGGTACTAGCTCCAAATCGGTTTTACAGTGAAAACTGCAGGAACTTCAAAATGGCCCTAAGAAACAGACTGAGAAACCAGAGAAAAAGTTTCTCCTGCAAACCGTTCCCTTTGTGCTAGATGAACGAAACTCTCTCCACATTGTCAATTCTGAGATAAAAGTGTGTGTGAAAGCCGTCCTTCAACTATCTTGTTATGAACCCAAAGTTTCTTTTCAGTTGCAAACTCCACTCCATACATATATATGGGGAAGTTCTAGCTCCAACTATGATTAACAGTGAAAACTTCAGGAACTACAAACTGGCACTAGGAAACATACGGAGAAACCAGAGCCAAAGTTTCCCTGCAAACCGTTCCCTTTGTGCTAGATGAACGAACGTCTCTCCACATGCTCTGTTCTGAGAGATAAGTGTGTGTGAAAGCCGTCCTTCACCTAGCTTGTTGGGAACACAAAGTTTCTTTTCAGTTGCAAACTCCACTCCATACATATATATGGGGAGGTACAAGCTCCAACTCCGTTTTACAGTGAAAACTGCAGGAACTTCAAACCGGCACTAGGAAACAGACTGAGAAACCAGAGTAAAAGTTTCTCCTGCAAACCGTTCCCTTGGTGCTAGATGACGAAAGTCTCTCCACATGCTCATTTCTGAGAGATAAGTGTGTGTGAAAGCCGTCCTTCACATAGCTTGTTGGGAACACAAAGTTTCTTGTCAGTTGCTAACTTCACTCCATTCATTTATATGATGAGGTACTAGCTCCAACTCGGTTTTACAGTGAAAACTGCAGGAACTTCAAACCGGCACTAGGAAACAGACTGAGAATTTAATGTAAAAGTTTCTCATGCAACACGTTCCCTTGGTGCTAGATGAACGAACGTCTCTCTACATGCTCAGTTCTGAGAGATAAGTGTGTGTGAAAACCGTCCTTCACATAACTTGTTGGGAACACAAAGTTTATTTTCAGTTGCAAACTCCACTCCATACATATATATGGGGAAGTTCTAGCTCCAACTACGATTAACAGTGAAAACTTCAGGAACTACAAACGGGCACTAGGAAACATACGGAGAAACCAGAGCCAAAATTTCCCCTGCAAACCCTTCCCTTTGTGCTAGATGAACGAACGTCTCTACACATGCTCAGTTCTGAGAGATAAGTGTGTTTGGAATCCGTCCTTCACCTAGCTTGTTGGGAACACAAAGTTTCTTATCAGTTGCAAACTCCACTCCATACATATATATGGGGAGGTGCTAGCTCCAACTCCGTTTTACAGTTTAAACTGCAGGAACTTCAAACCGGCACTAGGAAACAGACTGAGAAACCAGAGTAAAAGTTTCTCCTGCAAACCGTTCCCTTGGTGCTAGATGAACGGAAGTCTCTCCACATGCTCAGTTCTGAGAGATAAGTGTGTGTGAAAGCCGTCATTCAACTAGCTGGTTGGGAACACAAAGATTCTTTTCAGGTGCAAACTCCACTCCATAAATATATATGGGGAGGTACTAGCTCCAACTCCGTTTTACAGTGAAAACTGCAGGTACTTCAAACCGGCACTAGGAAACATACTGAGAAACCAGAGTAAAAGTTTCTCCTGCAACCCGTTCCCTAGGTGCTAGATGACGAACGTCTCTTCACATGCTCATATCTGAGAGATAAGTGTGTGTGAAAGCCGTCCTTCACAAAGCTTGTTGGGAACACAAAGTTTCTTTTCAGTTGCTAACTTCACTCCATTCATATATATGATGAGGTACTAGCTCCAAATCGGTTTTACAGTGAAAACTGCAGGAACTACAAACCGGCACTAGGAAACAGACTGAGAAACCAATGTAAAAGTTTCTCATGCAACACGTTCCCTTGGTGCTAGATGAACGAACGTCTCTCTACATGCTCAGTTCTGAGAGATAAGTGTGTGTGAAAACCGTCCTTCACATAACTTGTTGGGAACACAAAGTTTATTTTCAGTTGCAATCTCCACTCCATACATATATATGGGGATGTATTTGCTCCAAATCCGTTTTACAGTGAAAACTGCAGGAACTTCAAAACGGCCCTAAGAAACAGACTGAAAAACCAGAGTAAAAGTTTCTCCTGCATCCTGTTCCCTTTGTGCTAGATGAACGAACGTCTCTCCACATTGTCAATTCTGAGAGAAAATTGTGTGTGAAAGCCATCCTTCACCTAGCTTGTTGGGAACACAAAGTTTCATTTCAGTTGCAAACACCACTCCATACATATATATGGGGAGGTATTAGCTCCAACTCGGTTTACAGTGAAAACTGCAGGAACTTCTAAACGGCACTAGGAAACAGACTGAGAAACCAGAGTCAAAGTTTCTCCTGCAACCCGTTCCCTTGTTGCTAGATGAACGAACGTCTCTCCACAAGCTCAGTTTTGAGAGATGTGTGTGTGAAACCCGTCCTTCACCTATCTTGTTGGGAACAAAAAGTTTCTTTTCAGTTGCAAACCCCACTCCATAAATATATATCGGGAGGTACAAGCTCCAACAACGTTTTACAGTGATAACTGCAGGAACTTCAAAATGGCACTAGGAAAAATCTGAGAAACCAGAGTAAAAGTTTCTCCTGCAACCCGTTCTATTTGTGCCAGATGAACGAACGTCTCTCCACATGCTCAGTTCTGAGAGATAAGTGAGTTTGAAAGCCGTCCTTCACCTAGCTTGTTTTGAACACAAAGTTTCTTTTCAGTTGCAAACTCCAATCCATACATATATATGGGGAGGTACTAGCTCCAACAACGTTTTACAGTGATAACTGCAGGAACTTCAAACTGGCACTAGGAAAAAGACTGAGAAACCAGAGTAAAAGTTTCTCCTGCAACCCGTTCTATTTGTGCCAGATGAACGAACGTCTCTCCACATGCTCAATTCTGAGAGAAAAGTGAGTGTGAAAGCCGTTCTTCACCTATTTTGTTGGGAACACAAAGTTTGTTTTCAGTAGCAAACTCCACTCCATACATATATATGGGGAAGTACTAGCTGCAAAACCGTTTTACAGTGAAAAGTGCAGGAATTTCAAACCGGCACTAGGAAACAGACTGAGAAACCAGAGTAAAGTTTCTCCTGCAAACCGTTCCCTTTGTGCTAGATGAACGGAAGTCTCTCCACATGATCAGTTCTGAGAGATAAGTGTGTGTCAAAGCCGTCCTTCAACTAGCTTGTGGGAAACATAAAGATTCTTTTCAGTTGCAAACTTCACTCCATACATATATATGATGAGGTACTAGCTCCAAATCGGTTTTACAGTGAAAACTGCAGGAACTTCAAAATGGCCCTAAGAAACAGACTGAGAAACCAGAGTAAAAGTTTCTCCTGCAAACCGTTCCCTTTGTGCTAGATGAACGAACCTCTCTCCACATTGTCAATTCTGAGATAAAAGTGTGTGTGAAAGCCGTCCTTCAACTATCTTGTTATGAACCCAAAGTTTCTTTTCAGTTGCAAACTCCACTCCATACATATATATGGGGAAGTTCTAGCTCCAACTACGATTAACAGTGAAAACTTCAGGAACTACAAACTGTCACTAGGAAACATACGGAGAAACCAGAGCCAAAGTTTCCCCTGCAAACCGTTCCCTTTGTGCTAGATGAACGAACGTCTCTCCACATGCTCTGTTCTGAGAGATAAGTGTGTGTGAAAGCCGTCCTTCACCTAGCTTGTTGGGAACACAAAGTTTCTTTTCAGTTGCAAACTCCACTCCATACATATATATGGGGAGGTACAAGCTCCAACTCCGTTTTACAGTGAAAACTGCAGGAACTTCAAACCGGCACTAGGAAACAGACTGAGAAACCAGAGTAAAAGTTTCTCCTGCAAACCGTTCCCTTGGTGCTAGATGACGAAAGTCTCTCCACATGCTCAGTTCTGAGAGATAAGTGTGTGTGAAAGCCGTCCTTCACATAGCTTGTTGGGAACACAAAGTTTCTTGTCAGTTGCTAACTTCACTCCATTCATTTATATGATGAGGTACTAGCTCCAACAAAGTTTTACAGTGATAACTGCAGGAACTTCAAACTGGCACTAGGAAAAAGACTGAGAAACCAGAGTAAAAGTTTCTCCTGCAACCCGTTCTATTTGTGCCAGATGAACGAACTTCTCTCCACATGCTCAATTCTGAGAGAAAATTGTGTGTGAAAGCCATCCTTCACCTAGCTTGTTGGGAACACAAAGTTTCATTTCAGTTGCAAACACCACTCCATACATATATATGGGGAGGTATTAGCTCCAACTCGGTTTACAGTGAAAACTGCAGGAACTTCTAAACGGCACTAGGAAACAGACTGAGAAACCAGAGTCAAAGTTTCTCCTGCAACCCGTTCCCTTGTTGCTAGATGAACGAACGTCTCTCCACAAGCTCAGTTTTGAGAGATGTGTGTGTGAAACCCGTCCTTCACCTATCTTGTTGGGAACAAAAAGTTTCTTTTCAGTTGCAAACCCCACTCCATAAATATATATCGGGAGGTACAAGCTCCAACAACGTTTTACAGTGATAACTGCAGGAACTTCAAAATGGCACTAGGAAAAATCTGAGAAACCAGAGTAAAAGTTTCTCCTGCAACCCGTTCTATTTGTGCCAGATGAACGAACGTCTCTCCACATGCTCAGTTCTGAGAGATAAGTGAGTTTGAAAGCCGTCCTTCACCTAGCTTGTTTTGAACACAAAGTTTCTTTTCAGTTGCAAACTCCAATCCATACATATATATGGGGAGGTACTAGCTCCAACAACGTTTTACAGTGATAACTGCAGGAACTTCAAACTGGCACTAGGAAAAAGACTGAGAAACCAGAGTAAAAGTTTCTCCTGCAACCCGTTCTATTTGTGCCAGATGAACGAACGTCTCTCCACATGCTCAATTCTGAGAGAAAAGTGAGTGTGAAAGCCGTTCTTCACCTATTTTGTTGGGAACACAAAGTTTGTTTTCAGTAGCAAACTCCACTCCATACATATATATGGGGAAGTACTAGCTGCAAAACCGTTTTACAGTGAAAAGTGCAGGAATTTCAAACCGGCACTAGGAAACAGACTGAGAAACCAGAGTAAAGTTTCTCCTGCAAACCGTTCCCTTTGTGCTAGATGAACGGAAGTCTCTCCACATGATCAGTTCTGAGAGATAAGTGTGTGTCAAAGCCGTCCTTCAACTAGCTTGTGGGAAACATAAAGATTCTTTTCAGTTGCAAACTTCACTCCATACATATATATGATGAGGTACTAGCTCCAAATCGGTTTTACAGTGAAAACTGCAGGAACTTCAAAATGGCCCTAAGAAACAGACTGAGAAACCAGAGTAAAAGTTTCTCCTGCAAACCGTTCCCTTTGTGCTAGATGAACGAACCTCTCTCCACATTGTCAATTCTGAGATAAAAGTGTGTGTGAAAGCCGTCCTTCAACTATCTTGTTATGAACCCAAAGTTTCTTTTCAGTTGCAAACTCCACTCCATACATATATATGGGGAAGTTCTAGCTCCAACTACGATTAACAGTGAAAACTTCAGGAACTACAAACTGTCACTAGGAAACATACGGAGAAACCAGAGCCAAAGTTTCCCCTGCAAACCGTTCCCTTTGTGCTAGATGAACGAACGTCTCTCCACATGCTCTGTTCTGAGAGATAAGTGTGTGTGAAAGCCGTCCTTCACCTAGCTTGTTGGGAACACAAAGTTTCTTTTCAGTTGCAAACTCCACTCCATACATATATATGGGGAGGTACAAGCTCCAACTCCGTTTTACAGTGAAAACTGCAGGAACTTCAAACCGGCACTAGGAAACAGACTGAGAAACCAGAGTAAAAGTTTCTCCTGCAAACCGTTCCCTTGGTGCTAGATGACGAAAGTCTCTCCACATGCTCATTTCTGAGAGATAAGTGTGTGTGAAAGCCGTCCTTCACATAGCTTGTTGGGAACACAAAGTTTCTTGTCAGTTGCTAACTTCACTCCATTCATTTATATGATGAGGTACTAGCTCCAACAAAGTTTTACAGTGATAACTGCAGGAACTTCAAACTGGCACTAGGAAAAAGACTGAGAAACCAGAGTAAAAGTTTCTCCTGCAACCCGTTCTATTTGTGCCAGATGAACGAACGTCTCTCCACATGCTCAATTCTGAGAGAAAAGTGTGTGTGAAAGCCGTTCTTCACATATTTTGTTGGGAACACAATGATTGTTTTCAGTTGCAAACTCCACTCCATACATATATATGGGGATGTACTAGCTCCAAATGCGTTTTACAGTGAAAAGTGCAGGAATTTCAAACCGGCACTAGGAAACAGACTGAGAAACCAGAGTAAAGTTTCTCCTGCAAACCGTTCCCTTTGTGCTAGATGAACGAAAGTCTCTCCACATGATCAGTTCTGAGAGATAAGTGTGTGTGAAAGCCGTCCTTCAACTAGCTTGTTGGAAACACAAAGATTCTTTACAGTTGCAAATTCCACTCCATAAATATATATGGGGAGGTACAAGCTCCAACACCGTTTTACAGTGAAAACTGCAGGAACTTCAAACCGGCACTAGGAAACAGACTGAGAAACCAGAGTAAAAGTTTCTCCTGCAACCCGTTCCCTTGGTGCTAGATGACGAACGTCTCTCCATATGCTCAGTTCTGAGAGATAATTGTGTGTGGAATCCGTCCTTCACCTAGCTTGTTGGGAACACAAAGTTTCTTTTCAGTTGCAAACTTCACTCCATACATATATATGATGAGGTACTAGCTCCAACTCGGTTTTACAGTGAAAACTGCAGGAACTTAAAACCGGCACTAGGAAACAGACTGAGAAAACAGAGTAAAAGTTTCTCATGCAACCCGTTCCCTTGATGCTAGATGAACGAACGTCTCTCTACATGCTCATTTCTGAGAGATAAGTGTGTGTGAAAGCCGTCCTTAACATAAATTGTTGTGAACACAAAGTTTCTTTTCATTTGCAAACTCCACTCCATACATATATATGGGGAGGTACTTGTTCCAACTCCGTTTTACAGTGAAAACTGCAGGAACTTCAAAATGGCCCTAAGAAACAGACTGAGAAACCAGAGTAAAAGTTTCTCCTGCAAACCGTTCCCTTTGTGCTAGATGAACGAACGTCTCTCCACATTGTCAATTCTGATATAAAAGTGTGTGTGAAAGCCGTCCTTCAACTATCTTGTTATGAACCCAAAGTTTCTTTTCAGTTGCAAACTCCACTCCATACATATATATGGGGAAGTTCTAGCTCCAACTACGATTAACAGTGAAAACTTCAGGAACTACAAACGGGCACTAGGAAACATACGGAGAAACCAGAGCCAAAGTTTCCCCTGCAAACCGTTCCCTTTTTGCTAGATGAACGAACGTCTCTCCACATGGTCTGTTCTGAGAGGTAAGTGTGTGTGAAAGCCGTCCTTCACCTAGCTTCTTGGGAACACAAAGTTTCTTTTCAGTTGCAAACTCCACTCCATACATATATATGGGGAGGTACAAGCTCCAACTCCGTTTTACAGTGAAAACTGCAGGAACTTCAAACCGGCACTAGGAAACAGACTGAGAAACCAGAGTAAAAGTTTCTCCTGCAAACCGTTCCCTTGGTGCTAGATGAACGAAAGTCTCTCCACATGCTCAGTTCTGAGAGATAAGTGTGTGTGAAAGCCGTCATTCAACTAGCTTGTTGGGAACACAAAGATTCTTTTCAGTTGCAAACTCCACTCCTTAAATATATATGGGGAGGTACTAGCTCCAACTCCGTTTTACAGTGAAAACTGCAGGTACTTCAAACCGGCACTAGGAAACAGACTGAGAAACCAGAGTAAAAGTTTCTCATGCAACACATTCCCTTGGTGCTAGATGAACGAACGTCTCTCTACATGCTCATTTCTGAGAGATAAGTGTGTGTGAAAGCCGTCCTTAACATAACTAGTTGGAAACACAAAGTTTCTTTTCATTTGCAAACTCCACTCCATACATATATATGGGGAGGTACTAGCCCCAACTCGGTTTTACAGTGAAAACTGCAGGAACATCAAAACAGCACTAGGAAACAGACTGAGAAACCAGAGTAAAAGTTTCTCCTGCAAACCGTTCCCTTTGTGCTAGATGAACGAACGTCTCTCCACATTGTCAATTCTGAGATAAAAGTGTGTGTGAAAGCCGTCCTTCAACTATCTTGTAATGAACCCAAAGTTTCTTTTCAGTTGCAAACTCCACTCCATACATATATATGGGGAAGTTCTAGCTCCAACTACGATTAACAGTGAAAATTCAGGAACTACAAACGGGCACTAGGAAACATACGGAGAAACCAGAGACAAAGTTTCCACTGCAAACCGTTCCCTTTGTGCTAGATGAACGAACGTCTCTACACATGCTCAGTTCTGAGAGATAAGTGTGTGTGAAAGCCGTCCTTCACCTAGCTTGTTGGGAACACAAAGTTTCTTATCAGTTGCAAACTCCAATCCATACATATATATGGGGAGGTACTAGCTCCAACTCCGTTTTACAGTGAAAACTGCAGGAACATGAAAACCGGCAGTAGGAAACAGACTGAGAAACCAGACTAAAAGTTTCTCCTGCACACCGTTCCCTTGGTGCTAGATGAACGAAAGTCTCTCCACATGCTCAGTTCTGAGAGAAAATTGTGTGTGAAAGCCATCCTTCAACTATCTCGTTGGGAACACAAAGTTTCTTTTCAGTTGCAAACTCCACTCCATACATATATATGGGGAGGTATTAGCTCCAACTCGGTTTTACAGTGAAAACTGCAGGAACTTCTAAACGGCACTAGGAAACAGACTGAGAAACCAGAGTCAAAGTTTCTCCTGCAACCCGTTCCCTTGGTGCTAGATGAACGAATGTCTCTCCACAAGATCAGTTTTGAGAGATGTGTGTGTGAAACCCGTCCTTCACCTATCTTGTTGTGAACAAAAAGTTTCTTTTCAGTTGCAAACCCCACTCCATAAATATATATCGGGAGGTACAAGCTCCAACAACGTTTTACAGTGATAACTGCAGGAACTTCAAAATGGCACTAGGAAAAAGTCTGAGAAAGCAGAGTAAAAGTTTCTCCTGCAACCCGTTCTGTTTGTGCCAGATGAACGAACGTCTCTCCACATGCTCAGTTCTGAGAGATAAGTGAGTTTGAAAGCCGTCCTTCACCTAGCTTGTTTTGAACACAAAGTTTCTTTTCAGTTGCAAACTCCAATCCGTACATATATATGGGGAGGTACTAGCTCCAACAATGTTTTACAGTGATAACTGCAGGAACTTCAAACCGGCACTAGGAAAAAGACTGAGAAACCAGAGTAAATGTTTCTCCTGCAAACCGTTCTATTTGTGCCAGATGAACGATCGTCTCTCCACATGCTCAATTCTGAGAGAAAAGTGTGTGTGAAAGCCGTTCTTCACCAATCTTGTTGGGAACACAAAGTTTGTTTTCAGTTGCAAACTCCACTCCATACATATATATGGGGAGGTACTAGATCCAAATCCGTTTTACAGTGAAATGTGCAGGAATTTCAAACCGGCACTAGGAAACAGACTGAGAAACCAGAGTAAAGTTTCTCCTGCAAACCGTTCCCTTGGTGCTAGATGAACGAAAGTCTCTCCACATGATCAGATCTGAGAGATAAGTGTGTGTGAAAGCCGTCCTTCAACTAGCTTGTTGGGAACACAAAGATTCTTTTCAGCTGCAAACTCCACTCCATAAATAAATATGGGTTGGTACAAGCTCCAACACCGTTTTACAGTGAAAACTGCAGGAACTTCAAACCGAAACTAGGAAACAGACTGAGAAACCAGAGTAAAAGTTTCTCCTGCAACCCGTTCCATTGGTGCTAGATGACGAACGTCTCTCCATATGCTCAGTTCTGAGAGATAAGTGTGTGTGGAATCCGTCCTTCACCTAGCTTGTTGGGAACACAAAGTTTCTTTTCAGTTGCAAACTTCACTCCATACATATATATGATGAGGTACTAGCTCCAACTCTGTTTTACAGTGAAAACTGCAGGAACTTCAAAACGGCACTAGGAAACAGACTGAGAAACCAGAGTAAAAGTTTCTCATGCAACCCGTTCCCTTGGTGCTAGATGAACGAACGTCTCTCTACATGCTCATTTCTGAGAGATAAGTGTGTGTGAAAGCCGTCCTTAACATAACTTGTTGTGAACACAAAGTTTCTTTTCATTTGCAAACTCCACTCCATACATATATATGGGGAGGTACTTGTTCCAAATCCGTTTTACTGTGAAAACTGCAGGAACTTCAAAATGGCCCTAAGAAACAGACTGAGAAACCAGAGTAAAAGTTTCTCCTGCAAACCGTTCCCTATGTGCTAGATGAACGAACTTCTCTCCACATTGTAAATTCTGATATAAAAGTGTGTGTGAAAGCCGTCCTTCAACTATCTTGTTATGAACCGAAAGTTTCTTTTCAGTTGCAAACTCCACTCCATACATATATATGGGGAAGTTCTAGCTCCAACTACGATTAACAGTGAAAACTTCAGGAACTACAAACGGGCACTAGGAAACATACGGAGAAACCAGAGACAAAGTTTCCCCTGCAACCCGTTCCCTTTGTGCTAGATGAACGAACGTCTCTACACATGCTCAGTTCTGAGAGATAAGTGTGTGTGAAAGCCGTCCTTCACCTATCTTGTTGGGAACAAAAAGTTTCTTTTCAGTTGCAAACCCCACTCCATAAACATATATCGGGAGGTACAAGCTCCAACAACGTTTTACAGTGATAACTGCAGGAACTTCAAACTGGCACTAGGAAAAAGTCTGAGAAAGCAGAGTAAAAGTTTCTCCTGCAACCCGTTCTATTTGTGCCAGATGAACGAACGTCTCTCCACATGCTCAGTTCTGAGAGATAAGTGAGTTTGAAAGCCGTCCTTCACCTAGCTTGTTTTGAACACAAAGTTTCTTTTCAGTTGCAAACTCCAATCAATACATATATATGGGGAGGTACTAGCTCCAACAATGTTTTACAGTGATAACTGCAGGAACTTCAAACCGGCACTAGGAAAAAGACTGAGAAACCAGAGTAAATTTTCTCCTGCAAACCGTTCCCTTGGTGCTAGATGAACGAAAGTCTCTCCACATGATCAGTTCTGAGAAATAAGTGTGTGTGAAAGCCGTCCTTCAACTAGCTTGTTGGGAACACAAAGATTCTTTTCAGTTGCAAACTCCACTCCATAAATATATATGGGTAGGTACAAGCTCCAACACCGTTTTACAGTGAAAACTGCAGGAACTTCAAACCGAAACTAGGAAACAGACTGTTAAACCAGAGTAAAAGTTTCTCCTGCAACCCGTTCCATTGGTACTAGATGACGAACGTCTCTCCATATGCTCAGTTCTGAGAGATAAGTGTGTGTGGAATCCGTCCTTCACCTAGCTTGTTGGGAACACAAAGTTTCTTTTCAGTTGCAAACTTCACTCCATACATATATATGATGAGGTACTAGCTCCAAATCTGTTTTACAGTGAAAACTGCAGGAACTTCAAACCGGCACTAGGAAACAGACTGAGAAACCAGAGTAAAAGTTTCTCATGCAACCCGTTCCCTTGGTGCTAGATGAACGAACGTCTCTCTACATGCTCATTTCTGAGAGATAAGTGTGTGTGAAAGCCGTCCTTAACATAACTTGTTGTGAACACAAAGTTTCTTTTCATTTGCAAACTCCACTCCATACATATATATGGGGAGGTACTAGTTCCAACTCCGTTTTACAGTGAAAACTGCAGGAACTTCAAAATGGCCCTAAGAATGAGACTGATAAACCAGAGTAAAAGTTTCTCCTGCAAACCGTTCCCTTTGTGCTAGATGAATGAACTTCTCTCCACATTGTAAATTCTGATATAAAAGTGTGTGTGAAAGCCGTCCTTCAACTATCTTGTTATGAAACCAAAGTTTCTTTTCAGTTGCAAACTCCACTCCATACATATATATGGGGAAGTTCTAGCTCCAACTACGATTAACAGTGAAAACTTCAGGAACTACAAACGGGCACTAGGAAAAATACGGAGAAACCAGAGCCAAAGTTTCCCCTGCAAACCGTTCCATTTGTGCTAGATGAACGAACGTCTCTCCACATGCTCTGTTCTGAGAGATAAGTGTGTGTGAAAGCCGTCCTTCACCTAGCTTGTTGGGAACACAAAGTTTCTTTTCAGTTGCAAACTCCACTCCATACATATATATGGGGAGGTACAAGCTCCAACTCCGTTTTAGAGTGAAAACTGCAGGAACTTCAAACCGGCACTAGGAAACAGACTGAGAAACCAGAGTAAAAGTTTCTCCTGCAAACCGTTCCCTTGGTGCTAGATGAACGAAAGTCTCTCCACATGCTCAGTTCTGAGAGATAAGTGTGTGTGAAAGCCGTCATTCATCTAGCTTGTTGGGAACACAAAGATTCTTTTCAGTTGCAAAATCCACTCCATAAATATATATGGGGAAGTACTAGCTCCAACTCCGTTTTACAGTGAAAACTGCAGGTACTTCAAACCGGCACTAGGAAACAGACTGAGAAACCAGAGTAAAAGTTTCTCCTGCAACCCGTTCCCTTGGTGCTAGATGAACGAACGTCTCTCTACATGCTCATTTCTGAGAGATAAGTGTGTGTGAAAGCCGTCCTTAACATAAATAGTTGGGAACACAAAGTTTCTTTTCATTTGCAAACTCCACTCCATACATATATATGGGGAGGTTCATGTTCCAACTTGGTTTTACAGTGAAAACTGCAGGAACTTCAAAATGGCCCTAAGAAACAGACTGAGAAACCAGAGTAAAAGTTTCTCCTGCAACCCGTTCCCTTTTTGCTAGATGAACGAACGTCTCTCCACATTGTCAATTCTGAGATAAAAGTGTGTGTGAAAGCCGTCATTCAACTAGCTTGTAATGAACCCAAAGTTTCTTTTCAGTTGCAAACTTCACTCCATACATATATATGGGGAAGTTCTAGCTCCAACTACGATTAACAGTGAAAACTTCAGGAACTACAAATGGGCACTAGGAAACATACGGAGAAACCAGAGACAAAGTTTCCCCTGCAACCCGTTCCTTTGTGCTAGATGAACGAACGTCTCTACACATGCTCAGTTCTGAGAGATAAGTGTGTGTGAAAGCCGTCCTTCACCTAGCTTGTTGGGAACACAAAGTTTCTTATCAGTTGCAAAATCCACACCATACATATATATGTGGAGGTACTAGCTCCAACTCCGTTTTACAGTGAAAACTGCAGGAACTTCAAACCGGCACTAGGAAACAGACTGAGAAACCAGAGTAAAAGTTTCTCCTGCAAACCGTTCCCTTGGTGCTAGATGAACAAAAGTCTCTCCACATGCTCAGTTCTGAGAGATAAGTGTGTGTGAAAGCCGTCATTCAACTAGCTTGTTGGGAACACAAAGATTCTTTTCAGTTGCATACTCCACTCCATAAATATATATGGGGAGGCTCTAGCTCCAACTCTGTTTTGCAGTGAAAACTGCAGTTACTTCAAACCGGCACTAGGAAACATACTGAGAAACCAGAGTAAAAGTTTCTCCTGCAACCCGTTCCCATGGTGCTAGATGAACGAACGTCTCTCTACATGCTCATTTCTGAGAGATAAGTGTGTGTGAAAGCCGTCCTTAACATAACTTGTTGTGAACACAAAGTTTCTTTTCATTTGCAAACTCCACTCAATACATATATATGGGGAGGTACTTGTTCCAACTCCGTTTTACAGTGAAAACTGCAGGAACTTCAAACCGGCACTAGGAAACAGACTGAGAAACCAGAGTAAAAGTTTCTCATGCAAACCGTTCCCTTGGTGCTAGATGACGAACGTCTCTCCATATGCTCAGTTCTGAGAGATAATTGTGTGTGGAATCCGTCCTTCTCCTAGCTTGTTGGGAACACAAAGTTTCTTTTCAGTTGCAAACTTCACTCCATACATATATATGATGAGGTACTAGCTCCAACTCGGTTTTACAGTGAAAACTGCAGGAACTTCAAACCGGCACTAGGAAACAGACTGAGAAACCAGAGTAAAAGTTTCTCATGCAACCCGTTCCCTTGATGCTAGATGAACGAACGTCTCTCTACATGCTCATTTCTGAGAGATAAGTGTGTGTGAAAGCCGTCCTTAACATAACTTGTTGTGAACACAAAGTTTCTTTTCATTTGCAAACTCCACTCCATACATATATATGGGGAGGTACTTGTTCCAACTCCGTTTTACAGTGAAAACTGCAGGAACTTCAAAATGGCCTTAAGAAACAGACTGAGAAACCAGAGTAAAAGTTTCTCCTGCAAACCGTTCCCTTTGGCTAGATGAACGAACGTCTCTCCACATGCTCTGTTCTGAGAGATAAGTGTGTGTGAAAGCCGTCCTTCACATAGCTTGTTGGGAACACAAAGTTTCTTTTCAGTTGCAAACTCCACTCCATACATATATATGGGGAGGTACAAGCTCCAACTCCGTTTTACAGTGAAACTGCAGGAACTTCAAACCGGCACTAGGAAACAGACTGAGAAACCAGAGTAAAAGTTTCTCATGCAACCCGTTCCCTTGGTGCTAGAAGAACTAACGTCTCTCTACATGCTCATTTCTGAGAGATAAGTGTGTGTGAAAGCCGTCCTTAACATAACTTGTTGTGAACACAAAGTTTCTTTTCATTTGCAAACTCCACTCTATACATATATATGGGGAGGTACTTGTTCCAACTCCGTTTTACAGTGAAAACTGCAGGAACTTCAAAATGGCCCTAAGAAACAGACTGAGAAACAAGAGTAATAGTTTCTCCTGCAACCCGTACCCTTGGTGCTAGATGAACGAATGTCTCTCCACAAGCTCAGTTTTGAGAGATGTGTGTGTGAAACCCGTCCTTCACCTATCTTGTTGGGAACAAAAGTTTCTTTTCAGTTGCAAACCCCACTCCATAAATATATATCGGGAGGTACAAGCTCCAACAACGTTTTACAGTGATAACTGCAGGAACTTCAAACTGGCACTAGGAAAAAGTCTGAGAAAGCAGAGTAAAAGTTTCTCCTGCAACCCGTTCTATTTGTGCCAGATGAACGAACGTCTCTCCACATGCTCAGTTCTGAGAGATAAGTGAGTTTGAAAGCCGTCCTTCACCTAGCTTGTTTTGAACACAAAGTTTCTTTTCAGTTGCAAACTCCAATCAATACATATATATGGGGAGGTACTAGCTCCAACAATGTTTTACAGTGATAACTGCAGGAACTTCAAACCGGCACTAGGAAAAAGACTGAGAAACCAGAGTAAATGTTTCTCCTGCAACCCGTTCTATTTGTGCCAGATGAACGAACGTCTCTCCACATGCTCAATTCTGAGAGAAAAGTGTGTGTGAAAGCCGTTCTTCACCAATCTTGTTGGGAACACAAAGTTTGTTTTCAGTTGCAAACTCCACTCCATACATATATATGGGGAGGTACTAGCTCCAAATCCGTTTTACAGTGAAAAGTGCAGGAATTTCAAACCGGCACTAGGAAACAGACTGAGAAACCAGAGTAAAGTTTCTCCTGCAAACCTTTCCCTTGGTGCTAGATGAACGAAAGTCTCTCCACATGATCAGTTCTGAGAAATAAGTGTGTGTGAAAGCCGTCCTTCAACTAGCTTGTTGGGAACACAAAGATTCTTTTCAGTTGCAAACTCCACTCCATAAATATATATGGGTAGGTACAAGCTCCAACACCGTTTTACAGTGAAAACTGCAGGAACTTCAAACCGAAACTAGGAAACAGACTGTTAAACCAGAGTAAAAGTTTCTCCTGCAACCCGTTCCATTGGTGCTAGATGACGAACGTCTCTCCATATGCTCAGTTCTGAGAGATAAGTGTGTGTGGAATCCGTCCTTCACCTAGCTTGTTGGGAACACAAAGTTTCTTTTCAGTTGCAAACTTCACTCCATACATATATATGATGAGGTACTAGCTCCAAATCTGTTTTACAGTGAAAACTGCAGGAACTTCAAACCGGCACTAGGAAACAGACTGAGAAACCAGAGTAAAAGTTTCTCATGCAACCCGTTCCCTTGGTGCTAGATGAACGAACGTCTCTCTACATGCTCATTTCTGAGAGATAAGTGTGTGTGAAAGCCGTCCTTAACATAACTTGTTGTGAACACAAAGTTTCTTTTCATTTGCAAACTCCACTCCATACATATATATGGGGAGGTACTAGTTCCAACTCCGTTTTACAGTGAAAACTGCAGGAACTTCAAAATGGCCCTAAGAATCAGACTGATAAACCAGAGTAAAAGTTTCTCCTGCAAACCGTTCCCTTTGTGCTAGATGAATGAACTTCTCTCCACATTGTAAATTCTGATATAAAAGTGTGTGTGAAAGCCGTCCTTCAACTATCTTGTTATGAAACCAAAGTTTCTTTTCAGTTGCAAACTCCACTCCATACATATATATGGGGAAGTTCTAGCTCCAACTACGATTAACAGTGAAAACTTCAGGAACTACAAACGGGCACTAGGAAAAATACGGAGAAACCAGAGCCAAAGTTTCCCCTGCAAACCGTTCCATTTGTGCTAGATGAACGAACGTCTCTCCACATGCTCTGTTCTGAGAGATAAGTGTGTGTGAAAGCCGTCCTTCACCTAGCTTGTTGGGAACACAAAGTTTCTTTTCAGTTGCAAACTCCACTCCATACATATATATGGGGAGGTACAAGCTCCAACTCCGTTTTAGAGTGAAAACTGCAGGAACTTCAAACCGGCACTAGGAAACAGACTGAGAAACCAGAGTAAAAGTTTCTCCTGCAAACCGTTCCCTTGGTGCTAGATGAACGAAAGTCTCTCCACATGCTCAGTTCTGAGAGATAAGTGTGTGTGAAAGCCGTCATTCAACTAGCTTGTTGGGAACACAAAGATTCTTTTCAGTTGCAAACTCCACTCCATAAATATATATGGGGAAGTACTAGCTCCAACTCCGTTTTACAGTGAAAACTGCAGGTACTTCAAACCGGCACTAGGAAACAGACTGAGAAACCAGAGTAAAAGTTTCTCATGCAACCCGTTCCCTTGGTGCTAGATGAACGAACGTCTCTCTACATGCTCATTTCTGAGAGATAAGTGTGTGTGAAAGCCGTCCTTAACATAAATAGTTGGGAACACAAAGTTTCTTTTCATTTGCAAACTCCACTCCATACATATATATGGGGAGGTACATGTTCCAACTTGGTTTTACAGTGAAAACTGCAGGAACTTCAAAATGGCCCTAAGAAACAGACTGAGAAACCAGAGTAAAAGTTTCTCCTGCAACCCGTTCCCTTTTTGCTAGATGAACGAACGTCTCTCCACATTGTCAATTCTGAGATAAAAGTGTGTGTGAAAGCCGTCATTCAACTAGCTTGTAATGAACCCAAAGTTTCTTTTCAGTTGCAAACTTCACTCCATACATATATATGGGGAAGTTCTAGCTCCAACTACGATTAACAGTGAAAACTTCAGGAACTACAAACGGGCACTAGGAAACATACGGAGAAACCAGAGACAAAGTTTCCCCTGCAACCCGTTCCCTTTGTGCTAGATGAACGAACGTCTCTACACATGCTCAGTTCTGAGAGATAAGTGTGTGTGAAAGCCGTCCTTCACCTAGCTTGTTGGGAACACAAAGTTTCTTATCAGTTGCAAAATCCACACCATACATATATATGCGGAGGTACTAGCTCCAACTCCGTTTTACAGTGAAAACTGCAGGAACTTCAAACCGGCACTAGGAAACAGACTGAGAAACCAGAGTAAAAGTTTCTCCTGCAAACCGTTCCCTTGGTGCTAGATGAACAAAAGTCTCTCCACATGCTCAGTTCTGAGAGATAAGTGTGTGTGAAAGCCGTCATTCAACTAGCTTGTTGGGAACACAAAGATTCTTTTCAGTTGCAAACTCCACTCCATAAATATATATGGGGAGGTACTAGCTCCAACTCTGTTTTGCAGTGAAAACTGCAGGTACTTCAAACCGGCACTAGGAAACATACTGAGAAACCAGAGTAAAAGTTTCTCCTGCAACCCGTTCCCTTGGTGCTAGATGAACGAACGTCTCTCTACATGCTCATTTCTGAGAGATAAGTGTGTGTGAAAGCCGTCCTTAACATAACTTGTTGTGAACACAAAGTTTCTTTTCATTTGCAAACTCCACTCCATACATATATATGGGGAGGTACTAGTTCCAACTCCGTTTTACAGTGAAAACTGCAGGAACTTCAAAATGGCCCTAAGAATCAGACTGATAAACCAGAGTAAAAGTTTCTCCTGCAAACCGTTCCCTTTGTGCTAGATGAATGAACTTCTCTCCACATTGTAAATTCTGATATAAAAGTGTGTGTGAAAGCCGTCCTTCAACTATCTTGTTATGAAACCAAAGTTTCTTTTCAGTTGCAAACTCCACTCCATACATATATATGGGGAAGTTCTAGCTCCAACTACGATTAACAGTGAAAACTTCAGGAACTACAAACGGGCACTAGGAAAAATACGGAGAAACCAGAGCCAAAGTTTCCCCTGCAAACCGTTCCATTTGTGCTAGATGAACGAACGTCTCTCCACATGCTCTGTTCTGAGAGATAAGTGTGTGTGAAAGCCGTCCTTCACCTAGCTTGTTGGGAACACAAAGTTTCTTTTCAGTTGCAAACTCCACTCCATACATATATATGGGGAGGTACAAGCTCCAACTCCGTTTTAGAGTGAAAACTGCAGGAACTTCAAACCGGCACTAGGAAACAGACTGAGAAACCAGAGTAAAAGTTTCTCCTGCAAACCGTTCCCTTGGTGCTAGATGAACGAAAGTCTCTCCACATGCTCAGTTCTGAGAGATAAGTGTGTGTGAAAGCCGTCATTCAACTAGCTTGTTGGGAACACAAAGATTCTTTTCAGTTGCAAACTCCACTCCATAAATATATATGGGGAAGTACTAGCTCCAACTCCGTTTTACAGTGAAAACTGCAGGTACTTCAAACCGGCACTGGGAAACAGACTGAGAAACCAGAGTAAAAGTTTCTCATGCAACCCGTTCCCTTGGTGCTAGATGAACGAACGTCTCTCTACATGCTCATTTCTGAGAGATAAGTGTGTGTGAAAGCCGTCCTTAACATAAATAGTTGGGAACACAAAGTTTCTTTTCATTTGCAAACTCCACTCCATACATATATATGGGGAGGTACATGTTCCAACTTGGTTTTACAGTGAAAACTGCAGGAACTTCAAAATGGCCCTAAGAAACAGACTGAGAAACCAGAGTAAAAGTTTCTCCTGCAACCCGTTCCCTTTTTGCTAGATGAACGAACGTCTCTCCACATTGTCAATTCTGAGATAAAAGTGTGTGTGAAAGCCGTCATTCAACTAGCTTGTAATGAACCCAAAGTTTCTTTTCAGTTGCAAACTTCACTCCATACATATATATGGGGAAGTTCTAGCTCCAACTACGATTAACAGTGAAAACTTCAGGAACTACAAACGGGCACTAGGAAACATACGGAGAAACCAGAGACAAAGTTTCCCCTGCAACCCGTTCCCTTTGTGCTAGATGAACGAACGTCTCTACACATGCTCAGTTCTGAGAGATAAGTGTGTGTGAAAGCCGTCCTTCACCTAGCTTGTTGGGAACACAAAGTTTCTTATCAGTTGCAAAATCCACACCATACATATATATGCGGAAGTACTAGCTCCAACTCCGTTTTACAGTGAAAACTGCAGGAACTTCAAACCGGCACTAGGAAACAGACTGAGAAACCAGAGTAAAAGTTTCTCCTGCAAACCGTTCCCTTGGTGCTAGATGAACAAAAGTCTCTCCACATGCTCAGTTCTGAGAGATAAGTGTGTGTGAAAGCCGTCATTCAACTAGCTTGTTGGGAACACAAAGATTCTTTTCAGTTGCAAACTCCACTCCATAAATATATATGGGGAGGTACTAGCTCCAACTCTGTTTTGCAGTGAAAACTGCAGGTACTTCAAACCGGCACTAGGAAACATACTGAGAAACCAGAGTAAAAGTTTCTCCTGCAACCCGTTCCCTTGGTGCTAGATGAACGAACGTCTCTCTACATGCTCATTTCTGAGAGATAAGTGTGTGTGAAAGCCGTCCTTAACATAACTTGTTGTGAACACAAAGTTTCTTTTCATTTGCAAACTCCACTCAATACATATATATGGGGAGGTACTTGTTCCAACTCCGTTTTACAGTGAAAACTGCAGGAACTTCAAACCGGCACTAGGAAACAGACTGAGAAACCAGAGTAAAAGTTTCTCATGCAACCCGTTCCCTTGGTGCTAGATGACGAACGTCTCTCCATATGCTCAGTTCTGAGAGATAATTGTGTGTGGAATCCGTCCTTCACCTAGCTTGTTGGGAACACAAAGTTTCTTTTCAGTTGCAAACTTCACTCCATACATATATATGATGAGGTACTAGCTCCAACTCGGTTTTACAGTGAAAACTGCAGGAACTTCAAACCGGCACTAGGAAACAGACTGAGAAACCAGAGTAAAAGTTTCTCATGCAACCAGTTCCCTTGATGCTAGATGAACGAACGTCTCTCTACATGCTCATTTCTGAGAGATAAGTGTGTGTGAAAGCCGTCCTTAACATAACTTGTTGTGAACACAAAGTTTCTTTTCATTTGCAAACTCCACTCCATACATATATATGGGGAGGTACTTGTTCCAACTCCGTTTTACAGTGAAAACTGCAGGAACTTCAAAATGGCCTTAAGAAACAGACTGAGAAACCAGAGTAAAAGTTTCTCCTGCAAACCGTTCCCTTTGGCTAGATGAACGAACGTCTCTCCACATGCTCTGTTCTGAGAGATAAGTGTGTGTGAAAGCCGTCCTTCACATAGCTTGTTGGGAACACAAAGTTTCTATTCAGTTGCAAACTCCACTCCATACATATATATGGGGAGGTACAAGCTCCAACTCCGTTTTACAGTGAAACTGCAGGAACTTCAAACCGGCACTAGGAAACAGACTGAGAAACCAGAGTAAAAGTTTCTCATGCAACCCGTTCCCTTGGTGCTAGAAGAACTAACGTCTCTCTACATGCTCATTTCTGAGAGATAAGTGTGTGTGAAAGCCGTCCTTAACATAACTTGTTGTGAACACAAAGTTTCTTTTCATTTGCAAACTCCACTCTATACATATATATGGGGAGGTACTTGTTCCAACTCCGTTTTACAGTGAAAACTGCAGGAACTTCAAAATGGCCCTAAGAAACAGACTGAGAAACAAGAGTAATAGTTTCTCCTGCAACCCGTACCCTTGGTGCTAGATGAACGAATGTCTCTCCACAAGCTCAGTTTTGAGAGATGTGTGTGTGAAACCCGTCCTTCACCTATCTTGTTGGGAACAAAAGTTTCTTTTCAGTTGCAAACCCCACTCCATAAATATATATCGGGAGGTACAAGCTCCAACAACGTTTTACAGTGATAACAGCAGGAACTTCAAACTGGCACTAGGAAAAAGTCTGAGAAAGCAGAGTAAAAGTTTCTCCTGCAACCCGTTCTATTTGTGCCAGATGAACGAACGTCTCTCCACATGCTCAGTTCTGAGAGATAAGTGAGTTTGAAAGCCGTCCTTCACCTAGCTTGTTTTGAACACAAAGTTTCTTTTCAGTTGCAAACTCCAATCAATACATATATATGGGGAGGTACTAGCTCCAAAAATGTTTTACAGTGATAACTGCAGGAACTTCAAACCGGCACTAGGAAAAAGACTGAGAAACCAGAGTAAATGTTT
The DNA here is from genome assembly GCF_048773025.1 of Camelus bactrianus. Classification (NCBI taxonomy): domain Eukaryota; kingdom Metazoa; phylum Chordata; class Mammalia; order Artiodactyla; family Camelidae; genus Camelus; species Camelus bactrianus. The sequence continues at coordinate 25,028,054 of NC_133566.1, read as the reverse complement.
CTCCTGCAACCCGTTCTATTTGTGCCAGATGAACGAACGTCTCTCCACATGCTCAATTCTGAGAGAAAAGTGTGTGTGAAAGCCGTTCTTCACCAATCTTGTTGGGAACACAAAGTTTGTTTTCAGTTGCAAACTCCACTCCATACATATATATGGGGAGGTACTAGCTCCAAATCCGTTTTACAGTGAAAAGTGCAGGAATTTCAAACCGGCACTAGGAAACAGACTGAGAAACCAGAGTAAAGTTTCTCCTGCAAACCGTTCCCTTGGTGCTAGATGAACGAAAGTCTCTCCACATGATCAGTTCTGAGAAATAAGTGTGTGTGAAAGCCGTCCTTCAACTAGCTTGTTGGGAACACAAAGATTCTTTTCAGTTGCAAACTCCACTCCATAAATATATATGGGTAGGTACAAGCTCCAACACCGTTTTACAGTGAAAACTGCAGGAACTTCAAACCGAAACTAGGAAACAGACTGATAAACCAGAGTAAAAGTTTCTCCTGCAACCCGTTCCATTGGTGCTAGATGACGAACGTCTCTCCATATGCTCAGTTCTGAGAGATAAGTGTGTGTGGAATCCGTCCTTCACCTAGCTTGTTGGGAACACAAAGTTTCTTTTCAGTTGCAAACTTCACTCCATACATATATATGATGAGGTACTAGCTCCAAATCTGTTTTACAGTGAAAACTGCAGGAACTTCAAACCGGCACTAGGAAACAGACTGAGAAACCAGAGTAAAAGTTTCTCATGCAACCTGTTCCCTTGGTGCTAGATGAACGAACGTCTCTCTACATGCTCATTTCTGAGAGATAAGTGTGTGTGAAAGCCGTCCTTAACATAACTTGTTGTGAACACAAAGTTTCTTTTCATTTGCAAACTCCACTCCATACATATATATGGGGAGGTACTAGTTCCAACTCCTTTTTACAGTGAAAACTGCAGGAACTTCAAAATGGCCCTAAGAATGAGACTGATAAACCAGAGTAAAAGTTTCTCCTGCAAACCGTTCCCTTTGTGCTAGATGAACGAACTTCTCTCCACATTGTAAATTCTGATATAAATGTGTGTGTGAAAGCCGTCCTTCAACTATCTTGTTATGAAACCAAAGTTTCTTTTCATTTTCAAACTCCACTCCATACATATATATGGGGAAGTTCTAGCTCCAACTACGATTAACAGTGAAAACTTCAGGAACTACAAACGGGCACTAGGAAAAATACGGAGAAACCAGAGCCAAAGTTTCCCCTGCAAACCGTTCCATTTGTGCTAGATGAACGAACGTCTCTCCACATGCTCTGTTCTGAGAGATAAGTGTGTGTGAAAGCCGTCCTTCACCTAGCTTGTTGGGAACACAAAGTTTCTTTTCAGTTGCAAACTCCACTCCATACATATATATGGGGAGGTACAAGCTCCAACTCCGTTTTAGAGTGAAAACTGCAGGAACTTCAAACCGGCACTAGGAAACAGACTGAGAAACCAGAGTAAAAGTTTCTCCTGCAAACCGTTCCCTTGGTGCTAGATGAACGAAAGTCTCTCCACATGCTCAGTTCTGAGAAATAAGTGTGTGTGAAAGCCGTCATTCAACTAGCTTGTTGGGAACACAAAGATTCTTTTCAGTTGCAAACTCCACTCCATAAATATATATGGGGAAGTACTAGCTCCAACTCCGTTTTACAGTGAAAACTGCAGGTACTTCAAACCGGCACTAGGAAACAGACTGAGAAACCAGAGTAAAAGTTTCCCATGCAACCCGTTCCCTTGGTGCTAGATGAACGAACGTCTCTCTACATGCTCATTTCTGAGAGATAAGTGTGTGTGAAAGCCGTCCTTAACATAAATAGTTGGGAACACAAAGTTTCTTTTCATTTGCAAACTCCACTCCATACATATATATGGGGAGGTACATGTTCCAACTTGGTTTTACAGTGAAAACTGCAGGAACTTCAAAATGGCCCTAAGAAACAGACTGAGAAACCAGAGTAAAAGTTTCTCCTGCAACCCGTTCCCTTTTTGCTAGATGAACGAACGTCTCTCCACATTGTCAATTCTGAGATAAAAGTGTGTGTGAAAGCCGTCATTCAACTAGCTTGTAATGAACCCAAAGTTTCTTTTCAGTTGCAAACTTCACTCCATACATATATATGGGGAAGTTCTAGCTCCAACTACGATTAACAGTGAAAACTTCAGGAACTACAAACGGGCACTAGGAAACATACGGAGAAACCAGAGACAAAGTTTCCCCTGCAACCCGTTCCCTTTGTGCTAGATGAACGAACGTCTCTACACATGCTCAGTTCTGAGAGATAAGTGTGTGTGAAAGCCGTCCTTCACCTAGCTTTTTGGGAACACAAAGTTTCTTATCAGTTGCAAAATCCACACCATACATATATATGCGGAGGTACTAGCTCCAACTCCGTTTTACAGTGAAAACTGCAGGAACTTCAAACCGGCACTAGGAAACAGACTGAGAAACCAGAGTAAAAGTTTCTCCTGCAAACCGTTCCCTTGGTGCTAGATGAACAAAAGTCTCTCCACATGCTCAGTTCTGAGAGATAAGTGTATGTGAAAGCCGTCATTCAACTAGCTTGTTGGGAACACAAAGATTCTTTTCAGTTGCAAACTCCACTCCATAAATATATATGGGGAGGTACTAGCTCCAACTCTGTTTTGCAGTGAAAACTGCAGGTACTTCAAACCGGCACTAGGAAACATACTGAGAAACCAGAGTAAAAGTTTCTCCTGCAACCCATTCACTTGGTGCTAGATGACGAAAGTCTCTCCACATGCTCATTTCTGAGAGATAAGTGTGTGTGAAAGTCGTCCTTCACATAGCTTGTTGGGAACACAAAGTTTCTTTTCAGTTGCTAACTTCACTCCATTCATATATATGATGAGGTACTAGCTCCAACTCGGTTTTACAGTGAAAACTGCAGGAACTTCAAACCGGCACTAGGAAACAGACTGAGAAACCAATGTAAAAGTTACTCATGCAACACGTTCCCTTGGTGCTAGATGAACGAACGTCTCTCTACATGCTCAGTTCTGAGAGATAAGTGTGTGTGAAAGCCGTCCTTCACATAACTTGTTGGGAACACAAAGTTTATTTTCAGTTGCAAACTCCACTCCATACATATATATGGGGATGTACTTGCTCCAAATCCGTTTTACAGTGAAAACTGCAGGAACTTCAAAACGGCCCTAAGAAACAGACTGAGAAACCAGAGTAAAAGTTTCTCCTGCATCCCGTTCCCTTTGTGCTAGATGAACGAACGACTCTCCACATTGTCAATTCTGAGAGAAAATTGTGTGTGAAAGCCATCCTTCAACTATCTTTTTGGGAACACAAAGTTTCTTTTCAGTTGCAAACCCCACTCCATAAATATATATCGGGAGGTACAAGCTTCAACAACGTTTTACAGTGATAACTGCAGGAACTTCAAACTGGCACTAGGAAAAAGTCTGAGAAAGCAGAGTAAAAGTTTCTCCTGCAACCCGTTCTATTTGTGCCAGATGAACGAACGTCTCTCCACATGCTCAGTTCTGAGTGATAAGTGAGTTTGAAAGCCGTCCTTCACCTAGCTTGTTTTGAACACAAAGTTTCTTTTCAGTTGCAAACTCCAATCCATACATATATATGGGGAGGTACTAGCTCCAACAAAGTTTTACAGTGATAACTGCAGGAACTTCAAACCGGCACTAGGAAAAAGACTGAGAAACCAGAGTAAATGTTTCTCCTGCAACCCGTTCTATTTGTGCCAGATGAACGAACGTCTCTCCACATGCTCAATTCTGAGAGAAAAGTGTGTGTGAAAGCCGTTCTTCACCTATCTTGTTGGGAACACAAAGTTTGTTTTCAGTTGCAAACTCCACTCCATACATACATATGGGGAGGTACTAGCTCCAAATCCGTTTTACAATGAAAAGTGCAGGAATTTCAAACCGGCACTAGGAAACAGACTCAGAAACCAGAGTAAAGTTTCTCCTGCAAACCGTTCCCTTGGTGCTAGATGAACGAAAGTCTCTCCACATGATCAGTTCTGAGAGATAAGTGTGTGTGAAAGCCGTCCTTCACCTAGCTTGTTGGGAACACAAAGATTCTTTTCAGTTGCAAACTCCACTCCATAAATATATATGGGTAGGTACAAGCTCCAACACCGTTTTACAGTGAAAACTGCAGGAACTTCAAACTGGCACTAGGAAACAGACTGAGAAACCAGAGTAAAACTTTCTCCTGCAACCCGTTCCCTTGGTGCTAGATGAACGAACGTCTCTCTACATGCTCATTTCTGAGAGATAAGTGTGTGTGAAAGCCGTCCTTAACATAACTTGTTGTGAACACAAAGTTTCTTTTCATTTGCAAACTCCACTCCATACATATATATGGGGAGGTACTTGTTCCAACTCCGTTTTACACTGAAAACTGCAGGAACTTCAAAATGGCCCTAAGAAACAGACTGAGAAACCAGAGTAAAAGTTTCTCCTGCAAACCGTTCCCTTTGTGCTAGATGAACGAACCTCTCTCCACATTGTCAATTCAGATATAAAAGTGTGTGTGAAAGCCGTCCTTCAACTATCTTGTTATGAAACCAAAGTTTCTTTTCATTTTCAAACTCCACTCCATACATATATATGGGGAAGTTCTAGCTCCAACTACGATTAGCAGTGAAAACTTCAGGAACTACAAACGGGCACTAGGAAACATACGGAGAAACCAGAGCCAAAGTTTCCCCTGCAAACCGTTCCCTTTGTGCTAGATGAACGAACGTCTCTACACATGCTCATTTCTGAGAGATAAGTGTGTGTGAAAGCCGTCCTTCACCTAGCTTGTTGGGAACACAAAGTTTCTTATCAGTTGCAAACTCCAGTCCATATATATATATAGGGAGATACTAGCTCCAACTCCGTTTTACAGTGAAAACTGCAGGAACTTCAAACCGGCACTAGGAAACAGACTGAGAAAGCAGAGTAAAAGTTTCTCCTGCAAACCGTTCCCTTGGTGCTAGATGAACGAAAGTCTCTCCACATGCTCAGTTCTGAGAGATAAGTGTGTGTGAAAGCCGTCATTCAACTAGCTTGTTGGGAACACAAAGATTCTTTTCAGTTTCAAACTCCACTCCATAAATATATATGGGGAGGTACAAGCTCCAACTCCGTTTTAAAGTGAAAACTGCAGGTACTTCCAACCGGCACTAGGAAACATACTGAGAAACCAGAGTAAAAGTTTCTCCTGCAACCCGTTCCCTTGGTGCTAAATGACGAACGTCTCTCCACATGCTCAGTTCTGAGAGATAAGTGTGTGTGAAAGCCGTCCTTCACATAGCTTGTTGGGAACACAAAGTTTCTTTTCAGTTGCTAACTTCACTCCATTCATATATATGATGAGGTACTAGCTCCAACTCGGTTTTACAGTGAAATCTGCAGGAACTTCAAACCGGCAGTAGGAAACAGACTGAGAAACCAATGTAAAAGTTTCTCATGCAACACGTTCCCTTGGTGCTAGATGAACGAACGTCTCTCTACATGCTCAGTTCTGAGAGAAAAGTGTGTGTGAAAGCCGTCCTTCACATAACTTGTTGGGAACACAAAGTTTATTTTCAGTTGCAAACCCCACTCCATAAATATATATCGGGAGGTACAAGCTCCAACAACGTTTTACAGTGATAACTGCAGGAACTTCAAACTGGCACTAGGAAAAAGTCTGAGAAACCAGAGTAAAAGTTTCTCCTGCAACCCGTTCTATTTGTGCCAGATGAACGAACGTCTCTCCACATGCTCAGTTCTGAGAGATAAGTGTGTGTGAAAGCCGTTCTTCACCTATGTTGTTGGGAACACATAGTTTCTTTTCAGTTGCTAACTCCACTCCATAAATATATATGGGTAGGTACAAGCTCCAACACCTTTTTACAGTGAAAACTCCAGGAACTTCAAACCGGCACTAGGAAACAGACTGAGAAACCAGAGTAAAAGTTTCTCCTGCAAACCGTTCCCTTTGTGCTAGATGAACGAACTTCTCTCCACATGCTCAGTTCTGAGAGATAAGTGTGTGTTAAAGCCGCACATCACTTAGCTTGTTGGGAACACAAAATTTCTTTTCAGTTGCAAACTCCACTCCATACATATATATGGGGAGGTAATAGCTCCAACTCTATTTTACAATGAAAACTGCAGGAACTTCAAAACGGCACTAGGAAACAGACTGAGAAATCAGAGTAAATGTTTCTCCTTCAACCGTTAATGGGTGCTAGATGAACGAACATCTCTCCACATGCTCATTTGTGAGAGATAATTTTGTGTGAAAGCCATACTTCACATATATTTTTGGGAACACATATTTTCTTTTCAGTAGCAAACTCCACTCCATACATATATATGTGGAAGTACTAGCTCCAACTCGGTTTTACAGTGAAAACTGCAGGGACTTCGAAACGGCACTAGGAAACATACTGAGAAACCAGAGTAAAAGTTTCTCCTGCAACCCGTTCTATTTGTGCCAGATGAACGAACGTCTCTCCACATGCTCAGTTCTGAGAGATAAGTGTGTGTGAAAGCCGTTCTTCACCTATCTTGTTGGGAACACAAAGTTTGTTTTCAGTTGCAAACTCCACTCCATACATATATATATTGGGAGGTACTAGCTCCAAATCCGTTTTACAGTGAAAACTGCAGGAACTTCAAACCGGCACTAGGAAACAGACTGAGAAAACAGAGTAAAAGTTTCTCCTGCAAACCGTTCCCTTCTTGCTAGATGAACGAACGTCTATCCACATGCTCATTTCTGAGAGATAAGTGTGCGTGAAAGCCGTACTTCACCTAGATTTTTGGGAACACATAGTTTCTTTACATTAGCAAACTCCACTCCTACATATATATGGGTATGTACAAGCTCCAACTCCGTTTTAGAGTGAAAACTGCAGTTACTTCAAACCGGCACTAGGAAACATACTGAGACCAGAGTAAAAGTTTCTCCTGCAACCCGTTCCCTTGGTGCTAGATGAACGAACGTCTCTCCACATGCTCAGTTCTGAGAGATAAGAGTGTGTGAAAGCCGTCCTTCACATAGCTTGTTGGGAACACAAAGTTTCTTTCAGTTGCTAACTTCACTCCATACATATATATGATGAGGTACTAGCTCCAACTCGGATTTACAGTGAAAACTGCAGGAACTTGAAACCGGCACTAGGAAACAGACTGAGAAACCAATGTAAATGTTTCTCATGCAACACGTTCACTTGGTGCTAGATGAACGAACGTCTCTCTACATGCTCAGTTCTGAGAGATAAGTGTGTGTGAAAGCCGTCCTTCACATAATTGTTGTGAACACAAAGTCTATTTTCAATTGCAAACTCCACTCCATACATATATATTGGGAGGTAATAGCTCCAACTCGGTTTTACTGTGAAAACTGCAGGAATTTCAAAACGGCCCTAAGAAACAGACTGAGAAACCAGAGTAAAAGTTTCTCCTGCAACCCGTTCCCTTTGTGCTAGATGAACGAACGTCTCTCCACATTGTCATTTCTGAGAGAAAATTGTGTGTGAAAGCCATTCTTCACCTAACTTGTTGGGAACACAAAGTTTCTTTTCAGTTGCAAACTCCACTCCATACATATATATGGGGAGGTATTAGCTCCAACTCGGTTTTACAGTGAAAACTGCAGGAACTTCTAAACGGCACTAGGAAACAGACTGAGAAACCAGAGTCAAAGTTTCTCCTGCAACCCGTTCCATTGGTGCTAGATGAACGAACGTCTCTCCACAAGCTCAGTTTTGAGAAATAAGTGTGTGTGAAAGCCGTCCTTCACCTATGTTGTTGGGAACACAAAGTTTCTTTTCATTTGCAAACCGCACTCCATAAATATATATCGGGAGGTACAAGCTCCAACAAAGTTTTACAGTGATAACTGCAGGAACTTCAAACTGGCACTAGGAAAAAGACTGAGAAACCAGAGTAAAGTTTCTCCTGCAACCCGTTCTATTTGTGCCAGATGAACGAACGTCTCTCCACATGCTCAGTTCTGAGAGATAAGTGTGTGTGAAAGCCGCCATTCAACTAGCTTGTTGGGAACACAAAGATTCTTTTCAGTTGCAAACTCCACTCCATAAATATATATGGGGAGGTACTAGCTAAAACTCTGTTTTAAAGTGAAAACTGCAGGTACTTCAAACCGGCACTAGGAAACATACTGAGAAACCAGAGTAAAAGTTTCTCCTGCAACCCGTTCCCTTGGTGCTAGATGACGAACGTCTCTCCACATGCTCATTCTGAGAGATAAGTGTGTGTGAAAGCCGTCCTTCACATAGCTTGTTGGGAACACAAAGTTTCTTTTCAGTTGCTAACTTCACTCCATTCATATATATGATGAGGTACTAGCTCCAACTCGGTTTTACAGTGAAAACTGCAGGAACTTCAAACCGGCACTAGGAAACAGACTGAGAAACCAATGTAAAAGTTTCTCATGCAACACGTTCCCTTGGTGCTAGATGAACGAACGTCTCTCTACATGCTCAGTTCTGAGAAATAAGTGTGTGTGAAAGCCGTCCTTCACATAACTTGTTGGGAACACAAAGTTTATTTTCAGTTGCAAACTCCACTCCATACATATATATGGGGATGTACTTGCTCCAAATCCGTTTTACAGTGAAAACTGCAGGAACTTCAAAACGGCCCTAAGAAACAGACTGAGAAACCAGAGTAAAAGTTTCTCCTGCATCCCGTTCCCTTTGTGCTAGATGAACGAACGTCTCTCCACATTGTCAATTCTGAGAGAAAATTGTGTGTGAAAGCCATCCTTCAACTATCTTGTTGGGAACACAAAGTTTCTTTTCAGTTGCAAACTCCACTCCATACATATATATGGGGAGGTATTAGCTCCAAATCGGTTTTACAGTGAAAACTGCAGGAACTTCTAAACGGCACTAGGAAACAGACTGAGAAACCAGAGTCAAAGTTTCTCCTGCAACCCGTTCCCTTGGTGCTAGATGAACGAATGTCTCTCCACAAGATCAGTTTTGAGAGATGTGTGTGTGAAACCCGTCCTTCACCTATCTTGTTGGGAACAAAAATTTCTTTTCAGTTGCAAACCCCACTCCATAAATATATATCGGGAGGTACAAGCTCCAACAACGTTTTACAGTGATAACTGCAGGAACTTCAAACTGGCACTAGGAAAAATTCTGAGAAAACAGAGTAAAGTTTCTCCTGCAACCCGTTCTATTTGTGCCAGATGAACGAACGTCTCTCCACATGCTCAGTTCTGAGAGATAAGTGAGTTTGAAAGCCGTCCTTCACCTAGCTTGTTTTGAACACAAAGTTTCTCTTCAGTTGCAAACTCCAATCCATACATATATATGGGGAGGTACTAGCTCCAACAATGTTTTACAGTGATAACTGCAGGAACTTCAAACCGGCACTAGGAAAAAGACTGAGAAACCAGAGTAAATATTTCTCCTGCAACCCGTTCTATTTGTGCCAGATGAACGAACGTCTCTCCACATGCTCAATTCTGAGAGAAAAGTGTGTGTGAAAGCCGTTATTCACCTATCTTGTTGGGAACACAAAGTTTGTTTTCAGTTGCAAACTCCACTCCATACATATATATGGGGAGGTACTAGCTCCAAATCCGTTTTACAGTGAAAAGTGCAGGAATTTCAAACCGGCACTAGGAAACAGACTGAGAAACCAGAGTAAAGTTTCTCCTGCATACCGTTCCCTTGGTGCTAGATGAACGAAAGTCTCTCCACATGATCAGTTCTGAGAGATAAGTGTGTGTGAAAGCCGTCCTTCAACTAGCTTGTTGGGAACACAAAGATTCTTTTCAGCTGCAAACTCCGCTCCATAAATATATATGGGTAGGTACAAGCTCCAACACCGTTTTACAGTGAAAACTGCAGGAACTTCAAACCGGCACTAGGAAACAGACTGAGAAACCAGAGTAAAAGTTTCTCCTGCAACCCGTTCCCTTGGTGCTAGATGACGAACGTCTCTCCATATGCTCAGTTCTGAGAGATAAGTGTGTGTGGAATCCGTCCTTCACCTAGCTTGTTGGGAACAGAAAGTTTCATTTCAGTTGCAAACCCCACTCCATAAATTTATAACGGGGGGTACAAGCTCCAACAACGTTTTACAGTGATAATTGCAGGAACTTCAAACTGGCACTAGGAAAAAGTCTGAGAAACCAGAGTAAAAGTTTCTCCTGCAACCCGTTCTATTTGTGCCAGATGAACAAACGTCTCTCCACATGCTCAGTTCTGAGAGATAAGTGTGTGTGAAAGCCGTTCTTCACCTATCTTGTTGGGAACACATAGTTTCTTTTCAGTTGCAAACTCCACTCCATACATATATATATTGGGAGGTACTAGCTCCAAATCCTTTTTACAGTGAAAACTGCAGGAACTTCAAACCGGCACTAGGAAACAGACTGAGAAACCAGAGTAAAAGTTTCTCCTGCAAACCGTTCCCTTTGTGCTAGATGAACGAACTTCTCTCCACATGCTCAGTTCTGAGAGATAAGTGAGTTTGAAAGCCGTCCTTCACCTAGCTTGTTTTGAACACAAAGTTTCTCTTCAGTTGCAAACTCCAATCCATACATATATATGGGGAGGTACTAGCTCCAACAATGTTTTACAGTGATAACTGCAGGAACTTCAAACCGGCACTAGGAAAAAGACTGAGAAACCAGAGTAAATGTTTCTCCTGCAACCCGTTCTATTTGTGCCAGATGAACGAACGTCTCTCCACATGCTCAATTCTGAGAGAAAAGTGTGTGTGAAAGCCGTTATTCACCTATCTTGTTGGGAACACAAAGTTTGTTTTCAGTTGCAAACTCCACTCCATACATATATATGGGGAGGTACTAGCTCCAAATCCGTTTTACAGTGAAAAGTGCAGGAATTTCAAACCGGCACTAGGAAACAGACTGAGAAACCAGAGTAAAGTTTCTCCTGCATACCGTTCCCTTGGTGCTAGATGAACGAAAGTCTCTCCACATGATCAGTTCTGAGAGATAAGTGTGTGTGAAAGCCGTCCTTCAACTAGCTTGTTGGGAACACAAAGATTCTTTTCAGCTGCAAACTCCACTCCATAAATATATATGGGTAGGTACAAGCTCCAACACCGTTTTACAGTGAAAACTGCAGGAACTTCAAACCGGCACTAGGAAACAGACTGAGAAACCAGAGTAAAAGTTTCTCCTGCAACCCGTTCCCTTGGTGCTAGATGACGAACGTCTCTCCATATGCTCAGTTCTGAGAGATAAGTGTGTGTGGAATCCGTCCTTCACCTAGCTTGTTGGGAACAGAAAGTTTCATTTCAGTTGCAAACCCCACTCCATAAATTTATAACGGGGGGTACAAGCTCCAACAACGTTTTACAGTGATAACTGCAGGAACTTCAAACTGGCACTAGGAAAAAGTCTGAGAAACCAGAGTAAAAGTTTCTCCTGCAACCCGTTCTATTTGTGCCAGATGAACAAACGTCTCTCCACATGCTCAGTTCTGAGAGATAAGTGTGTGTGAAAGCCGTTCTTCACCTATCTTGTTGGGAACACATAGTTTCTTTTCAGTTGCAAACTCCACTCCATACATATATATATTGGGAGGTACTAGCTCCAAATCCTTTTTACAGTGAAAACTGCAGGAACTTCAAACCGGCACTAGGAAACAGACTGAGAAACCAGAGTAAAAGTTTCTCCTGCAAACCGTTCCCTTTGTGCTAGATGAACGAACTTCTCTCCACATGCTCAGTTCTGAGAGATAAGTGTGTGTTAAAGCCGCACTTCACTTAGCTTGTTGGGAACACAAAATTTCTTTTCAGTTGCAAACTCCACTCCATACATATATATGGGGAGGTAATAGCTCCAACTCTATTTTACAATGAAAACTGCAGGAACATCAAAACGGCACTAGGAAACAGACTGAGAAACCAGAGTAAAAGTTTCCCCTGCAACCCGTTCTATTTGTGCCAGATGAATGAACGTCTCTCCACATGCACAGTTCTGAGAGATAAGTGTGTGTGAAATCCGTACTTCACGTAGATTGTTGGGAACAAAAAGTTTCTTTTCTGTGGCAAACTCCACTCCATACATATATATGGGGAGGTACTATCTCCAATTCCGTTTTACAGTGAAAACTGCAGGGACTTCTAACCGGCATTAGGAAAGAGACTGAGAAACCAGAGTAAAACTTTCACCTGCAAACCGTTCCCTTGTTGCTAGATGAACGAACGTCTCCCCACATGCTCATTTCTGAGAGATAAGTGTGCGTGAAAGCCGTACTTCACCTAGATTTTTGGGAACACATAGTTTCTTTACATTAGCAAAATCCACTCCTACATATATATGGGTATGTACTAGCTCCAACTCGGTTTTACAGTGAAAACTGCAGGTACTTCAAACCGGCACTAGGAAACATACTGAGAAACCAGAGTAAAAGTTTCTCCTGCAACCCGTTCCCTTGGTGCTAGATGACGAACGTCTCTCCACATGCTCAGTTCTGAGAGATAAGTGTGTGTGAAAGCCGTCCTTCACATAACTTGTTGTGAACACAAAGTTTCTTTACATTTGCAAACTCCACTCCATACATATATATGGGGATGTACTTGCTCCAAATCCGTTTTACAGTGAAAACTGCAGGAATTTCAAAACGGCCCTAAGAAACAGACTGAGAAACCAGAGTCAAAATTTCTCCTGCAACCCGTTCCCTTGGTGCTAGATGAACGAACGTCTCTCCACATGCTCAGTTTTGAGAGATAAGTGTGTGTGAAAGCCGTACTTAACCTAGATTTTTGGGAACACATATATTCTTTTCATTTGCTAACTCCAATCCATACATATATATGGGGAGGTACAAGCTCCAACTCAATTTTACAATGAAAACTGCAGGAACTTCAAAACGGCACTAGGAAACAGAATGAGAAACCAGAGTAAATGTTTCTCCTTCAACCGTTCAATGGGTGCTAGATGAACGAACATCTCTCCACATGCTCATTTGTGAGAGATAATTTTGTGTGAAAGCCATAATTCACATAGATTTTTGGGAACACATATTTTCTTTTCAGTTGCAAACTCCACTCCATACATATATATGGGGAGGTACTAGCTCCAACTCGGTTTTACAGTGAAAACTGCAGGAACTTCAAACCGGCACTAGGAAACACACTGATAAACACGAGTAAAAGTTTCTCCTGAAACCCGTTCCCTTTGTACTAGTTGAACGAAAGTCTCTCCACATGTTGTTTTCTGAGAGATAAGTGTGTGTGAATGCTGTGCTTAACCTAGCTTGTTGGGAACACAAAGTTTCTTTTCAGTTGCAAACTCCACTCCATACTTATATATGGGGAGGTACAAGCTCCAACTCCGTTTTACAGTGAAAACTGCAGGAATTTCAAACCGGCACTAGGAAACAGACTGAGAAACCAGAGTAAAAGTTTCTCCTGCAAACCGTTCCCTTTGTGCTAGGTGAACGAACGTCTCACCACATGCTCATTTCTGAGAGATAAGTGTGTGTGAAAGCCTTACTTCACCTAGATTTTTGGGAGCACATAGTTTCTTTACATTAGCATACTCCACTCCTACATATTTATGGGTATGTACTAGTTCCAACTCCGGTTTACAGTGAAAATTGCAGGAACTTCAAACTGGCACTCGGAAACAGACTGAGAAACCAGAGTAAAAGTTTTTCCTGCAACCCTTTCCCTTGGTGCTAGATGAATGAACGTCTCTCCACATGCTCAGTTCTGAGAGATAATTGTGTGTGAAAGCCGTCCTTCAACTATCTAGCTGGGAACACAATGTTTCTTTTCAGTTGCAAACACCACTCCATACATATATATGGGGAAGTACTAGCTCCAACTCGGTTTTACAGTGAAAACTGCAGGGACTTCGAAACGGCACTAGGAAACATACTGAGAAACCAATGTAAAAGTTTCTCATGCAACACGTTCCCTTGGTGCTAGATGAACGAACGTCTCTCTACATGCTCAGTTCTGAGAGATAAGTGTGTGTGAAAGCCGTCCTTCAACTATCTTGCTGGGAACACAATGTTTCTTTTCAGTTGCAAACACCAGTCCATACATATATATGGGGAAGTACTAGCTCCAACTCGGTTTTACATTGAAAACTGCAGGGACTTGGAAACGGCACTAGGAAACATACTGAGAAACCAGAGTAAAAGTTTCTCCTGCAACCCGTTCCCTTGGTGCTAGATGACGAACGTCTCTCCACATGCTCAGTTCTGAGAGATAAGTATGTGTGAAAGCCGTCCTTCACCTATCTTGTTGGGAACACAAAGTTTGTTTTCAGTTGCAAACTCCACTCCATACATATATATATTGGGAGGTACTAGCTCCAAATCCGTTTTACAGTGAAAACTGCAGGAACTTCAAACCGGCACTAGGAAACAGACTGAAAAAACAGAGTAAAAGTTTCTCCTGCAAACCGTTCCCTTGTTGCTAGATGAACGAACATCTGTCCACATGCTCATTTCAGAGAGATAAGTGTGCGTGAAAGCCGTACTTCACCTAGATTTTTGGGAACACATAGTTTCTTTACATTAGCAAACTCCACTCCTACATATATATGGGTATGTACAAGCTCCAACTCCGTTTTAGAGTGAAAACTGCAGTTACTTCAAACCGGCACTTGGAAACATACTGAGACCAGAGTAAAAGATTCTCCTGCAACCCGTTCCCTTGGTGCTAGATGAACGAACGTCTCTCCACATGCTCTGTTCTGAGAGATAAGTGTGTGTGAAAGCCGTCCTTCATATAGCTTGTTGTGAACACAAAGTTTCTTTTCAGTTGCTAACTTCACTCCACACATATATATGATGAGGTACTAGCTCCAACTCGGTTTTACAGTGAAAACTGCAGGAACTTGAAACCGGCACTAGGAAACAGACTGAGAAACCAATGTAAAAGTTTCTCATGCAACACGTTCACTTGGTGCTAGATGAACGAACGTCTCTCTACATGCTCAGTTCTGAGAGATAAGTGTGTGTGAAAGCCGTCCTTCACATAACTTGTTGTGAACACAAAGTTTATTTTCAGTTGCAAATTCCACTCCATACATATATATTGGGAGGTACTAGCTCCAACTCGGTTTTACAGTGAAAACTGCAGGAATTTCAAAACGGCCCTAAGAAACAGACTGAGAAACCAGAGTAAAAGTTTCTCATGCAACCCGTTCCCTTTGTGCTAGATGAACGAACGTCTCTCCACATTGTCATTTCTGAGAGAAAATTGTGTGTGAAAGCCATCCTTCACCTATCTTGTTGGGAACACAAAGTTTCTTTTCAGTTGCAAACTCCACTCCATACATATATATGGGGAGGTATTAGCTCCAACTCGGTTTTACAGTGAAAACTGCAGGAACTTCTAAACGGCACTAGGAAACAGACTGAGAAACCAGAGTCAAAGTTTCTCCTGCAACCCGTTCCCTTGGTGCTAGATGAACGAACGTCTCTCCACAAGCTCAGTTTTGAGAAATAAGTGTGTGTGAAAGCCATCCTTCACCTATCTTGTTGGGAACACAAAGTTTCTTTTCATTTGCAAACCCCACTCCATAAATATATATCGGGAGGTACAAGCTCCAACAACGTTTTACAGTGATAACTGCAGGAACTTCAAACTGGCACTAGGAAAAAGACTGAGAAACCTGAGTAAAGTTTCTCCTGCAACCCGTTCTATTTGTGCCAGATGAACGAACGTCTCTCCACATGCTCAGTTCTGAGAGATAAGTGTGTGTGAAAGCCGTTCTTCTCCTATCTTGTTGGGAACACAAAGTTTGTTTTCAGTAGCCAACTCCACACCATACATATATGTGGGGAGGTATTAGCTCCAACTCGGTTTTACAGTGAAAACTGCAGGAACTTCTAAACGGCACTAGGAAACAGACTGAGAAACCAGAGTCAAAGTTTCTCCTGCAATCCGTTCCATTGGTGCTAGATGAACGAACGTCTCTCCACATGCTCAGTTCTGAGAGATAAGTGTGTGTGAAATCCGTTCTTAACCTAGCTTGTTGGGAACACACAGTTTCTTTTCAGTTGCAAACTCCACTCCATACATATATATGGGGAGGTACTAGCTACAAATCCTTTTTACAGTGAAACCTGCAGGAACTTCAAACCAGAACTAGGAAACAGACTGAGAAACCAGAGTAAATTTTCAATTGCAACCCGTTCCTTTGGTGCTATATGAACGAACGTCTCTCCACAAGCTCATTTCTGAGAGATAAGTGTGTGTGAAAGCCGTCCTTCACCTATCTTGTTGGGAACACAAAGTTTCTTATCAGTTGCAAACTACACTCCATAAATATATATGGGGAGGTACAAACTCCAACACATTTGTGCAGTGAAAACTGCAGGAACTTCAAACCGACACTAGGAAACAGACTGAGAAACCAGAGTAAAAGTTTCCCCTGCAACCCGTTCTATTTGTGCCAGATGAATGAACGTATCTCCACATGCCCAGTTCTGAGAGATAAGTGTGTGTGAAAGCCGTACTTCACGTAGATTGTTGGGAACAAAAAGTTTCTTTTCTGTGGCAACCTCCACTCCATACATATATATGGGGATGTACTATCTCCAAGTCCGTTTTACAGTGAAAACTGCAGGGACTTCAAACCGGCACTAGGAAAGAGACTGAGAAACCAGAGTTAAACTTTCACCTGCAAACCGTTCCCTTGTTGCTAGATGAACGAACGTCTCTCCACATGCTCATTTGTGAGAGATAAGTGTGTGTGAAAGCCTTACTTCACCTAGATTTTTGGGAACACATAGTTTCTTTACATTAGCATACTCCACTACTTCATATATATGGGTATGTACTAGTTCCAACTCCGGTTTACAGTGAAAATTGCAGGAACTTCAAACTGGCACTCGGAAACAGACTGAGAAACCAGAGTAAAAGTTTTTCCTGCAACCCTTTCCCTTGGTGCTAGATGAACGAACGTCTCTCCACATGCTCTGTTCTGAGAGATATGTGTGTGTGAAAGCCGTACTTCACATAGCTTGTTGGGAACACAAAGTTTCTTTTCAGCTGCTAACTTCACTCCATACATATATATGATGAGGTACTAGCTCCAACTCTGTTTTACAGTGAAAACTGCAGGAACTTCAAACCGGCACTAGGAAACAGACTGAGAAACCAATGTAAAAGTTTCTCATGCAACACGTTCCCTTGGTGCTAGATGAACGAACGTCTCTCTACATGCTCCGTTCTGAGAGATAAGTGTGTGTGAAAGCCGTCCTTCACATAACTTGTTGTGAACACAAAGTTTATTTTCAGTTGCAAACTCCACTCCATACATATATATGGGGAGGTACTAGCTCCAACTCGGTTTTACAGTGAAAACTGCAGGAATTTCAAAATGGCCCTAAGAAACAGACTGAGAAACCAGAGTAAAAGTTTCTCCTGCAACCCGTTCCCTTTGTGCTAGATGAACGAACGTCTCTCCACATTGTCATTTCTGAGAGAAAATTGTGTGTGAAAGCCATCCTTCACCTATCTTGTTGGGAACACAAAGTTTCTTTTCAGTTGCAAACTCCTCTCCATACATATATATGGGGAGGTATTAGCTCCAACTCGGTTTTACAGTGAAAACTGCAGGAACTTCTAAACGGCACTAGGAAACAGACTGAGAAACCAGAGTCAAAGTTTCTCCTGCAACCCGTTCCCTTGATGCTAGATGAACGAACGTCTCTCCACAAGCTCAGTTTTGAAAAATAAGTGTGTGTGAAAGCCGTCCTTCACCTATCTTGTTGGGAACACAAAGTCTCTTTT
The DNA here is from genome assembly GCF_048773025.1 of Camelus bactrianus. Taxonomy (NCBI): domain Eukaryota; kingdom Metazoa; phylum Chordata; class Mammalia; order Artiodactyla; family Camelidae; genus Camelus; species Camelus bactrianus. Next base: position 25,010,278 of record NC_133566.1, on the reverse strand, counting down.
CATTTGCAAACCCCACTCCATAAATATATATTGGGAGGTACAAGCTCCAACAAAGTTTTACAGTGATAACTGCAGGAACTTCAAATTGGCACTAGGAAAAAGACTGAGAAACCAGAGTAATGTTTCTCCTGCAACCCGTTCTATTTGTGCCAGATGAACGAACGTCTCTCCACATGCTCAGTTCTGAGAGATAAGTGTGTGTGAAAGCCTTTCTTCTCCTATCTTGTTGGGAACACAAAGTTTGTTTTTAGTAGCAAACTCCACACCATACATATATATTGGGAGGTACTAGTCCAAATCCGTTTTACAGTGAAAACTGCAGGAATTTCAAACCGGCACTAGGAAACAGACTGAGAAACCAGAGTAAAAGTTTCTCCTGCAAATCGTTCCTTTGGTGCTAGATGAACGAACGTCTCTCCACATGATCAGTTCTGAAATATAAGTGTGTGTGAAAGCCGTCCTTCAACTAGCTTGTTGGGAACACAAAGATTCTTTTCAGTTGCAAACTCCACTCCATAAATATATATGGGGTGGTAATAGCTCCAACACAGTTTTACAATGAAAACTGCAGGAACATCAAAACGGCACTAGGAAACAGACTGAGAAACCAGAGTAAAAGTTTCTCCTGCAACCCGTTCCCTTTTTGCTAGATGAACGAACGTCTCTCCACATTGTCAATTCTGAGATAAAAGTGTGTGTGAAAGCCGTCCTTCAACTATCTTGTAATGAACCCAAAGTTTCTTTTCAGTTGCAAACTCCACTCCATACTTATATATGGGGAAGTTCTAGCTCCAACTACGATTAACAGTGAAAACTTCAGGAACTACAAACGGGCACTAGGAAACATACGGAGAAACCAGAGACAAAGTTTCCCCTGCAACCCGTTCCCTTTGTGCTAGATGAACGAACGTCTCTACACATGCTCAGTTCTCAGAAATAAGTGTGTGTGAAAGCCGTCCTTCAACTAGCTTGTTGGGAACACAAAGTTTCTTATCAGTTGCAAAATCCACTCCATACATATATATGCGGAGGTACTAGCTCCAACTCTGTTTTACAGTGAAAACTGCAGGAACTTCAAACCGGCACTAGGAAACAGACTGAGAAACCAGAGTAAAAGTTTCTCCTGCAACCCGTTCCCTTGGTGCTAGATGACGAACGTCTCTCCATATGCTCAGTTCTGAGAGATAATTGTGTGTGGAATCCGTCCTTCACCTAGCTTGTTGGGAACACAAAGTTTCTTTTCAGTTGCAAACTTCACTCCATACATATATATGATGAGGTACTAGCTCCAACTCGGTTTTACAGTGAAAACTGCAGGAACTTCAAACCGGCACTAGGAAACAGACTGAGAAACCAGAGTAAAAGTTTCTCATGCAACCCGTTCCCTTGATGCTAGATGAACGAACGTCTCTCTACATGCTCATTTCTGAGAGATAAGTGTGTGTGAAAGCCGTCCTTAACATAACTTGTAGTGAACACAAAGTTTCTTTTAATTTGCAAACTCCACTCCATACATATATATGGGGAGGTACATGTTCCAACTCCGTTTTACAGTGAAAACTGCAGGAACTTCAAAATGGCCCTAAGAAACAGACTGAGAAACCAGAGTAAAAGTTTCTCCTGCAAACCGTTCCCTTTGTGCTAGATGAACGAACCTCTCTCCACATTGTCAATTCAGATATAAAAGTGTGTGTGAAAGCCGTCCTTCAACTATCTTGTTATGAAACCAAAGTTTCTTTTCATTTTCAAACTCCACTCCATACATATATATGGGGAAGTTCTAGCTCCAACTACGATTAGCAGTGAAAACTTCAGGAACTACAAACGGGCACTAGGAAACATACGGAGAAACCAGAGCCAAAGTTTCCCCTGCAAACCCTTCCTTTTGTGCTAGATGAACGAACGTCTCTCCACATGCTCTGTTCTGAGAGATAAGTGTGTGTGAAAGCCGTCCTTCACCTAGCTTGTTGGGAACACAAAGTTTCTTTTCAGTTGCAAACTCCACTCCATATATATATATGGGGAGGTACAAGCTCCAACTCCGTTTTACAGTGAAAACTGCAGTAACTTCAAACCGGCACAAGGAAACAGACTGAGAAACCAGAGTAAAAGTTTCTCATGCAACCCGTTCCCTTGGAGCTAAATGAACTAACGTTTCTCTACATGCTCATTTCTGAGAGATAAGTGTGTGTGAAAGCCGTCCTTAACATAACTTGTTGTGAACACAAAGTTTCTTTTCATTTGCAAACTCCACTCAATACATATATATGGGGAGGTACTTGTTCCAACTCCGTTTTACAGTGAAAACTGTAGGAACTTCAAAATGGCCCTAAGAAACAGACTGAGAAACCAGAGTAATAGTTTCTCCTGCAAACCGTTCCCTTTGTGCTAGATGAACGAACTTCTCTCCACATTGTAAATTCTGATATAAAAGTGTGTGTGAAAGCCGTCCTTCAACTATCTTGTTATGAACCCAAAGTTTCTTTTCAGTTGCAAACTCCACTCCATACATATATATGGGGAAGTTCTAGCTCCAACTACGATTAACAGTGAAAACTTCAGGAACTACAAACGGGCACTAGGAAACATAAAGAGAAACCAGAGCCAAAGTTTCCCCTGCAAACCGTTCCCTTTGTGCTAGATGAACGAACGTCTCTCCACATGGTCTGTTCTGAGAGATAAGTGTGTGTGAAAGCCGTCCTTCACCTAGCTTCTTGGGAACACAAAGTTTCTTTTCAGTTGCAAACTCCACTCCATACATATATATGGGGAGGTACAAGATCCAACTCCGTTTTACAGTGAAAACTGCGGGAACTTCAAACCGGCACTAGGAAACAGACTGAGAAACCAGAGTAAAAGTTTCTCCTGCAAACCGTTCCCTTGGTGCTAGATGAACGAAAGTCTCTCCACATGCTCAGTTCTGAGAGATAAGTGTGTGTGAAAGCCGTCATTCAACTAGCTTGTTGTGAACACAAAGTTTCTTTTCAGTTGCAAACACCACTCCATAAATATATATGGGGAGGTACTAGCTCCAACTCCGTTTTACAGTGAAAACTGCAGGTACTTCAAACCGGCACTAGGAAACAGACTGAGAAACCAGAGTAAAAGTTTCTCATGCAACCCGTTCCCTTGGTGCTAGATGAACGAACGTCTCTCTACATGCTCATTTCTGAGAGATAAGTGTGTGTGAATGCCGTCCTTAACATAACTAGTTGGGAACACAAAGTTTCTTTTCATTTGCAAACTCCACTCCATACATATATATGGGGAGGTACTAGCCCCAACTCGGTTTTACCGTGAAAACTGCAGGAACATCAAAACAGCACTAGGAAACATACTGAGAAACCAGAGTAAAAGTTTCTCCTGCAACCCGTTCCCTTTGTGCTAGATGAACGAACGTCTATCCACTTTGTCAATTCTGAGATAAAAGTGTGTGTGAAAGCCGTCCTTCAACTATCTTGTAATGAACCCAAAGTTTCTTTTCAGTTGCAAACCCCAATCCATACATATATATGGGGAAGTTCTAGCTCCAACTACGATTAACAGTGAAAACTTCAGGAACTACAAACGGGCACTAGGAAACATACGGAGAAACCAGAGACAAAGTTTCCCCTGCAACCCGTTCCCTTTGGGCTAGATGAACGAACGTCTCTACACATGCTCAATTCTGAGAGATAAGTGTGTGTGAAAGCCGTCCTTCAACTATCTTGTTGGGAACACAAAGTTTCTTTTCAGTTGCAAACTCCACTCCATACATATATATGGGGAGGTATTAGCTCCAACTCGGTTTTACAGTGAAAACTGCAGGAACTTCTAAACGGCACTAGGAAACAGACTGAGAAACCAGAGTCAAAGTTTCTCCTGCAACCCGTTCCCTTGGTGCTAGATGAACGAATGTCTCTCCACAAGCTCAGTTTTGAGAGATGTGTGTGTGAAACCCGTCCTTCACCTATCTTGTTGGGAACAAAAAGTTTCTTTTCAGTTGCAAACCCCACTCCATAAATATATATCTGGAGGTACAAGCCCCAACAACGTTTTACAGTGATAACTGCAGGAACTTCAAACTGGCACTAGGAAAAATTCTGAGAAAGCAGAGTAAAAGTTTCTCCTGCAACCCGTTCTATTTGTGCCAGATGAACGAACGTCTCTCCACATGCTCAGTTCTGAGAGATAAGTGAGTTTGAAAGCCGTCCTTCACCTAGCTTGTTTTGAACACAAAGTTTCTTTTCAGTTGCAAACTCCACTCCATACATATATATGGGGAGGTACTAGCTCCAAATCCGTTTTACAGTGAAAAGTGCAGGAATTTCAAACCGGCACTAGGAAACAGACTGAGAAACCAGAGTAAAGTTTCTCCTGCAACCCGTTCCCTTTGTGCTAGATGAACGAAAGTCTCTCCACATTATCAGTTCTGAGAGATAAGTGTGTGTGAAATCCGTCCTTCAACTAGCTTGTTGGGAACACAAAGATTCTTTTCAGTTGCAAACTCCACTCCATAAATATATATGGGTAGGTACAAGCCCCAACACCGTTTTACAGTGAAAACTGCAGGAACTTCAAACCGAAACTAGGAAACAGACTGAGAAAACAGAGTAAAAGTTTCTCCTGCAACCCGTTCCAATGGTGCTAGATGAAGAACGTCTCTCCATATGCTCAGTTCTGAGAGATAAGTGTGTGTGGAATCCGTCCTTCACCTAGCTTGTTGGGAACACAAAGTTTCTTTTCAGTTGCAAACTTCACTCCATACATATATATGATGAGGTACTAGCTCCAACTCGGTTTTACAGTGAAAACTGCAGGAACTTCAACCCGGCACTAGGAAACAGACTGAGAAACCAGAGTAAAAGTTTCTCATGCAACCCGTTCCTTTGGTGCTAGATGAACGAACGTCTCTCTACATGCTCATTTCTGAGAGATAATTGTGTGTGAAAGCCGTCCTTCAACTATCTTGTTGGGAACACAAAGTTTCTTTTCAGTTGCAAACTCCACTCCATACATATATATGGGGAGGTATTAGCTCCAACTCGGTTTTACAGTGAAAACTGCAGGAACTTCTAAACGGCACTAGGAAACAGACTGAGAAACCAGAGTCAAAGTTTCTCCTGCAACCCGTTCCCTTGGTGCTAGATGAACGAATGTCTCTCCACAAGCTCAGTTTTGAGAGATGTGTGTGTGAAACCCGTCCTTCACCTATCTTGTTGGGAACAAAAAGTTTCTTTTCAGTTGCAAACCCCACTCCATAAATATATATCTGGAGGTACAAGCTCCAACAACGTTTTACAGTGATAACTGCAGGAACTTCAAACTGGCACTAGGAAAAATTCTGAGAAAGCAGAGTAAAAGTTTCTCCTGCAACCCGTTCTATTTGTGCCAGATGAACGAACGTCTCTCCACATGCTCAGTTCTGAGAGATAAGTGAGTTTGAAAGCCGTCCTTCACCTAGCTTGTTTTGAACACAAAGTTTCTTTTCAGTTGCAAACTCCAATCCATACATATATATGGGGAGGTACTAGCTCCAACAATGTTTTACAGTGATAACTGCAGGAACTTCAAACCGGCACTAGGAAAAAGACTGAGAAACCAGAGTAAATGTTTCTCCTGCAACCCGTTCTATTTGTGCCAGATGAACGAACGTCTCTCCACATGCTCAATTCTGAGAGAAAAGTGTGTGTGGAAGCCGTTCTTCACCTATCTTGTTGGGAACACAAAGTTTGTTTTCAGTTGCAAACTCCACTCCATACATATATATGGGGAGGTACTAGCTCCAAATCCGTTTTACAGTGAAAAGTGCAGGAATTTCAAACCGGCACTAGGAAACAGACTGAGAAACCAGAGTAAAGTTTCTCCTGCAAACCGTTCCCTTGGTGCTAGATGAACGAAAGTCTCTCCACATTATCAGTTCTGAGAGATAAGTGTGTGTGAAATCCGTCCTTCAACTAGCTTGTTGGGAACACAAAGATTCTTTTCAGTTGCAAACTCCACTCCATAAATATATATGGGTAGGTACAAGCTCCAACACCGTTTTACAGTGAAAACTGCAGGAACTTCAAACCGAAACTAGGAAACAGACTGAGAAAACAGAGTAAAAGTTTCTCCTGCAACCCGTTCCAATGGTGCTAGATGAAGAACGTCTCTCCATATGCTCAGTTCTGAGAGATAAGTGTGTGTGGAATCCGTCCTTCACCTAGCTTGTTGGGAACACAAAGTTTCTTTTCAGTTGCAAACTTCACTCCATACATATATATGATGAGGTACTAGCTCCAACTCGGTTTTACAGTGAAAACTGCAGGAACTTCAAACCGGCACTAGGAAACAGACTGAGAAACCAGAGTAAAAGTTTCTCATGCAACCCGTTCCTTTGGTGCTAGATGAACGAACGTCTCTCTACATGCTCATTTCTGAGAGATAATTGTGTGTGAAAGCCGTCCTTCAACTATCTTGTTGGGAACACAAAGTTTCTTTTCAGTTGCAAACTCCACTCCATACATATATATGGGGAGGTATTAGCTCCAACTCGGTTTTACAGTGAAAACTGCAGGAACTTCTAAACGGCACTAGGAAACAGACTGAGAAACCAGAGTCAAAGTTTCTCCTGCAACCCGTTCCCTTGGTGCTAGATGAACGAATGTCTCTCCACAAGCTCAGTTTTGAGAGATGTGTGTGTGAAACCCGTCCTTCACCTATCTTGTTGGGAACAAAAAGTTTCTTTTCAGTTGCAAACCCCACTCCATAAATATATATCTGGAGGTACAAGCTCCAACAACGTTTTACAGTGATAACTGCAGGAACTTCAAACTGGCACTAGGAAAAAGTCTGAGAAAGCAGAGTAAAAGTTTCTCCTGCAACCCGTTCTATTTGTGCCAGATGAACGAACGTCTCTCCACATGCTCAGTTCTGAGAGATAAGTGAGTTTGAAAGCCGTCCTTCACCTAGCTTGTTTTGAACACAAAGTTTCTTTTCAGTTGCAAACTCCAATCCATACATATATATGGGGAGGTACTAGCTCCAACAATGTTTTACAGTGATAACTGCAGGAACTTCAAACCGGCACTAGGAAAAAGACTGAGAAACCAGAGTAAATGTTTCTCCTGCAACCCGTTCTATTTGTGCCAGATGAACGAACGTCTCTCCACATGCTCAATTCTGAGAGAAAAGTGTGTGTGGAAGCCGTTCTTCACCTATCTTGTTGGGAACACAAAGTTTGTTTTCAGTTGCAAACTCCACTCCATACATATATATGGGGAGGTACTAGCTCCAAATCCGTTTTACAGTGAAAAGTGCAGGAATTTCAAACCGGCACTAGGAAACAGACTGAGAAACCAGAGTAAAGTTTCTCCTGCAAACCGTTCCCTTGGTGCTAGATGAACGAAAGTCTCTCCACATTATCAGTTCTGAGAGATAAGTGTGTGTGAAATCCGTCCTTCAACTAGCTTGTTGGGAACACAAAGATTCTTTTCAGTTGCAAACTCCACTCCATAAATATATATGGGTAGGTACAAGCTCCAACACCGTTTTACAGTGAAAACTGCAGGAACTTCAAACCGAAACTAGGAAACAGACTGAGAAAACAGAGTAAAAGTTTCTCCTGCAACCCGTTCCAATGGTGCTAGATGAAGAACGTCTCTCCATATGCTCAGTTCTGAGAGATAAGTGTGTGTGGAATCCGTCCTTCACCTAGCTTGTTGGGAACACAAAGTTTCTTTTCAGTTGCAAACTTCACTCCATACATATATATGATGAGGTACTAGCTCCAACTCGGTTTTACAGTGAAAACTGCAGGAACTTCAAACCGGCACTAGGAAACAGACTGAGAACCCAGAGTAAAAGTTTCTCATGCAACCCGTTCCCTTGGTGCTAGATGAACGAACGTCTCTCTACATGCTCATTTCTGAGAGATATTTGTGTGTGAAAGCCGTCCTTAACATAACTTGTTGTGAACACAAAGTTTCTTTCCATTTGCAAACTCCACTCCATACATATATATGGGGAGGTACTTGTTTCAACTCCGTTTTACAGTGAAAACTGCAGGAACTTCAAAATGGCCCTAAGAAACAGACTGAGAAACCAGAGTAATAGTTTCTCCTGCAAACCGTTCCCTTTGTGCTAGATGAACGAACTTCTCTCCACATTGTAAATTCTGATAAAAAAGTGTGTGTGAAAGCCGTCCTTCAACTATCTTGTTATGAACCCAAAGTTTCTTTTCAGTTGCAAACTCCACTCCATACATATATATGGGGAAGTTCTAGCTCCAACTACGATTAACAGTGAAAACTTCAGGAACTACAAACGGGCACTAGGAAACATACGGAGAAACCAGAGCCAAAGTTTCCCCTGCAAACAGTTCCCTTTGTGCTAGATGAACGAACGTCTCTCCACATGCTCTGTTCTGAGAGATAAGTGTGTGTGAAAGCCGTCCTTCACCTAGCTTGTTGGGAACACAAAGTTTCTTTTCAGTTGCAAATTCCACTCCATACATATATATGGGGAGGTACAAGCTCCAACTCCGTTTTACAGTGAAAACTGCAGGAACTTCAAACCGGCACTAGGAAACAGACTGAGAAACCAGAGTAAAAGTTTCTCCTGCAAACCGTTCCCTTGGTGCTAGATGAACGAAAGTCTCTCCACATGCTCAGTTCTGAGAGATAAGTGTGTGTGAAAGCCGTCATTCAACTAGCTTGTTGGGAACACAAAGATTCTTTTCAGTTGCAAACTCCACTCCATAAATATATATGGGGATTTACTAGCTCCAACTCCGTTTTACAGTGAAAACTGCAGGTACTTCAAACCGGCACTAGGAAACAGACTGAGAAACCAGAGTAAAAGTTTCTCATGCAACCCGTTCCCTTGGTGCTAGATGAACGAACGTCTCCCTACATGCTCATTTCTGAGAGATAAGTGTGTGTGAAAGCCATCCTTAACATAACTAGTTGGGAACACAAAGTTTCTTTTCATTTGCAAACTCCACTCCATACATATATATGGGGAGGTACTTGTTCCAACTTGGTTTTACAGTGAAAACTGCAGGAACTTCAAAATGGCCCTAAGAAACAGACTGAGAAACCAGAGTAAAAGTTTCTCCTGCAACCCGTTCCCTTTTTGCTAGATGAACGAACGTCTCTCCACATTGTCAATTCTGAGATAAAAGTGTGTGTGGAAGCCGTCCTTCAAATATCTTGTAATGAACCCAAAGTTTCTTTTCAGTTGCAAACTCCACTCCATACATATATATGGGGAAGTTCTAGCTCCAACTACGATTAACAGTGAAAACTTCAGGAACTACAAACGGGTACTAGGAAACATATGGGGAAACCAGAGACAAAGTTTCCCCTGCAACCCGTTCCCTTTGTGCTAGATGAACGAACGTCTCTACACATGCTCAGTTCTGAGAGAAAAGTGTGTGTGAAAGCCGTCCTTCACCTAGCTTGTTGGGAACACAAAGTTTCTTATCAGTTGCAAAATCCACTCCATACATATATATGCGGAGGTACTAGCTCCAACTCCGTTTTACAGTGAAAACTGCAGGAACTTCAAACCGGCACTAGGAAACAGACTGAGAAACCAGAGTAAAAGTTTCTCCTGCAAACCGTTCCCTTGGTGCTAGATGAACGAAAGTCTCTCCACATGCTCAGTTCTGAGAGATAAGTGTGTGTGAAAGCCGTCATTCAACTAGCTTGTTGGGAACACAAAGATTCTTTTCAGTTGCAAACTCCACTCCATAAATATATATGGGGAGGTACAAGCTCCAACTCTGTTTTACAGTGAAAACTGCAGGTACTTCAAACCGGCACTAGGAAACATACTGAGAAACCAGAGTAAAAGTTTCTCCTGCAACCCGTTCCCTTGGTGCTAGATGACGAAAGTCTCTCCACATGCTCATTTCTGAGAGATAAGTGTGTGTGAAAGCCGTCCTTCACATAGCTTGTTGGGAACACAAAGTTTCTTTTCAGTTGCTAACTTCACTCCATTCATATATATGATGAGGTACTAGCTCCAACTCGGTTTTACAGTGAAAACTGCAGGAACTTCAAACCGGCACTAGGAAACAGACTGAGAAACCAATGTAAAAGTTTCTCATGCAACAAGTTCCCTTGGTGCTAGATGAACGAACGTCTCTCTACATGCTCAGTTCTGAGAGATAAGTGTGTGTGAAAGCCGTCCTTCACATAACTTGTTGGGAACACAAAGTTTATTTTCAGTTGCAAACTCCACTCCATACATATATATGGGGATGTACTTGCTCCAAATCCGTTTTACAGTGAAAACTGCAGGAACTTCAAAACGGCCCTAAGAAACAGACTGAGAAACCAGAGTAAAAGTTTCTCCTGCATCCCGTTCCCTTTGTGCTAGATGAACGAACGTCTCTCCACATTGTCATTTCTGAGAGAAAACTGTGTGTGAAGCCATCCTTCAACTATCTGGTTGGGAACACAAAGTTTCTTTTCAGTTGCAAACTCCACTCCATACATATATAAGGGGAGGTATTAGCTCCAACTCGGTTTTACAGTGAAAACTGCAGGAACTTCTAAACGGCACTAGGAAACAGACTGAGAAACCAGAGTCAAAGTTTCTCCTGCAACCCGTTCCCTTGGTGCTAGATGAACGAATGTCTCTCCACAAGCTCAGTTTTGAGAGATGTGTGTGTGAAACCCGTCCTTCAACTATCTTGTTGGGAACAAAAAGTTTGTTTTCAGTTGCAAACCCCACTCCATAAATATATATCGGGAGGTACAAGCTCCAACAACGTTTTACAGTGATAACTGCAGGAACTTCAAACTGGCACTAGGAAAAAGTCTGAGAAAGCAGAGTAAAAGTTTCTCCTGCAACCCGTTCTATTTGTGCCAGATGAACGAACGTCTCTCCACATGCTCAGTTCTGACAGATAAGTGAGTTTGAAAGCCGTCCTTCACCTAGCTTGTTTTGAACACAAAGTTTCTTTTCAGTTGCACACTCCAATCCATACATATATATGGGGAGGTACTAGCTCCAACAATGTTTTACAGTGATAACTGCAGGAACTTCAAACCGGCACTAGGAAAAAGACTGAGAAACCAGAGTAAATGTTTCTCCTGCAACCCGTTCTATTTGTGCCAGATGAACGAACGTCTCTCCACATGCTCAATTCTGAGAGAAAAGTGTGTTTGAAAGCCGTTCTTCACCTATCTTGTTGGGAACACAAAGTTTGTTTTCAGTTGCAAACTCCACTCCATACATACATATGGGGAGGTACTAGCTCCAAATCCGTTTTACAGTGAAAAGTGCAGGAATTTCAAACCGGCACTAGGAAACAGACTGAGAAACCAGAGTAAATTTTCTCCTGCAAACCGTTCCCTTGGTGCTAGATGAACGAAAGTCTCTCCACATGATCAGTTCTGAGAGATAAGTGTGTGTGAAAGCCGTCCTTCAACTAGCTTGTTGGGAACACAAAGATTCTTTTCAGTTGCAAACTCCACTCCATAAATATATATGGGTAGGTACAAGCTCCAAAACCGTTTTACAGTGAAAACTGCAGGAACTTCAAACCGGCACTAGGAAACAGACTGAGAAACCAGAGTAAAAGTTTCTCCTGCAACCCGTTCCCTTGGTGCTAGATGAACGAAAGTCTCTCCACATGCTCAGTTCTGAGAGATAAGTGTGTGTGAAAGCCGTCATTCAACTAGCTTGTTGGGAACACAAAGATTCTTTTCAGTTGCAAACTCCACTCCATAAATATATATGGGGAGGTACTAGCTCCAACTCCGTTTTACAGTGAAAACTGCAGGTACTTCAAACCGGCACTAGGAAACAGACTGAGAAACCAGAGTAAAAGTTTCTGATGCAACCCGTTCCCTTGGTGCTAGATGAACGAACGTCTCTCTACATGCTCATTTCTGAGAGATAAGTGTGTGTGAAAGCCGTCCTTAACATAACTAGTTGGGAACACAAAGTTTCTTTTCATTTTCAAACTCCACTCCATACATATATATGGGGAGATACTTGTTCCAACTCCGTTTTACAGTGAAAACTGCAGGAACTTCAAAATGGCCCTAAGAAACAGACTGAGAAACCAGAGTAAAATTTTCTCCTGCAACCCGTTCCCTTTGTGCTAGATGAACGAACGTCTCTCCACATTGTCAATTCTGAGATAAAATTGTGTGTGAAAGCCGTCCTTCAAATATCTTGTAATGAACCCAAAGTTTCTTTTCAGTTGCAAACTCCACTCCATACATATATATGGGGAAGTTCTAGCTCCAACTACGATTAACAGTGAAAACTTCAGGAACTACAAACGGGCACTAGGAAACATACGGAGAAACCAGAGCCAAAGTTTCCCCTGCAAACCGTTCCCTTTGTGCTAGATGAACGAACGTCTCTACACATGCTCAGTTCTGAGAGATAAGTGTGTGTGAAAGCCGTCCTTCACCTAGCTTGTTGGGAACACAAAGTTTCTTATCAGTTGCAAACTCCAATCCATACATATATATGGGGAGATACTAGCTCCAACTCCATTTTACAGTGAAAACTGCAGGAACTTCAAACCGGCACTAGGAAACAGACTGAGAAACCAGAGTAAAAGTTTCTCCTGCAAACCGTTCCCTTGGTGCTAGATGAACGAAAGTCTCTCCACATGCTCAGTTCTGAGAGATAAGTGTGTGTGAAAGCCGTCATTCAACTAGCTTGTTGGGAACACAAAGATTCTTTTCAGTTGCAAACTCCACTCCATAAATATATATGGGGATTTACTAGCTCCAACTCCGTTTTACAGTGAAAACTGCAGGTACTTCAAACCGGCACTAGGAAACAGACTGAGAAACCAGAGTAAAAGTTTCTCATGCAACCCGTTCCCTTGGTGCTAGATGAACGAACGTCTCCCTACATGCTCATTTCTGAGAGATAAGTGTGTGTGAAAGCCGTCCTTAACATAACTAGTTGGGAACACAAAGTTTCTTTTCATTTGCAAACTCCACTCCATACATATATATGGGGAGGTACTTGTTCCAACTTGGTTTTACAGTGAAAACTGCAGGAACTTCAAAATGGCCCTAAGAAACAGACTGAGAAACCAGAGTAAAAGTTTCTCCTGCAACCCGTTCCCTTTTTGCTAGATGAACGAACGTCTCTCCACATTGTCAATTCTGAGATAAAAGTGTGTGTGGAAGCCGTCTTTCAAATATCTTGTAATGAACCCAAAGTTTCTTTTCAGTTGCAAACTCCACTCCATACATATATATGGGGAAGTTCTAGCTCCAACTACGATTAACAGTGAAAACTTCAGGAACTACAAACGGGTACTAGGAAACATACGGGGAAACCAGAGACAAAGTTTCCCCTGCAACCCGTTCCCTTTGTGCTAGATGAACGAACGTCTCTACACATGCTCAGTTCTGAGAGAAAAGTGTGTGTGAAAGCCGTCCTTCACCTAGCTTGTTGGGAACACAAAGTTTCTTATCAGTTGCAAAATCCACTCCATACATATATATGCGGAGGTACTAGCTCCAACTCCGTTTTACAGTGAAAACTGCAGGAACTTCAAACCGGCACTAGGAAACAGACTGAGAAACCAGAGTAAAAGTTTCTCCTGCAAACCGTTCCCTTGGTGCTAGATGAACGAAAGTCTCTCCACATGCTCAGTTCTGAGAGATAAGTGTGTGTGAAAGCCGTCATTCAACTAGCTTGTTGGGAACACAAAGATTCTTTTCAGTTGCAAACTCCACTCCATAAATATATATGGGGAGGTACAAGCTCCAACTCTGTTTTACAGTGAAAACTGCAGGTACTTCAAACCGGCACTAGGAAACATACTGAGAAACCAGAGTAAAAGTTTCTCCTGCAACCCGTTCCCTTGGTGCTAGATGACGAAAGTCTCTCCACATGCTCATTTCTGAGAGATAAGTGTGTGTGAAAGCCGTCCTTCACATAGCTTGTTGGGAACACAAAGTTTCTTTTCAGTTGCTAACTTCACTCCATTCATATATATGATGAGGTACTAGCTCCAACTCGGTTTTACAGTGAAAACTGCAGGAACTTCAAACCGGCACTAGGAAACAGACTGAGAAACCAATGTAAAAGTTTCTCATGCAACAAGTTCCCTTGGTGCTAGATGAACGAACGTCTCTCTACATGCTCAGTTCTGAGAGATAAGTGTGTGTGAAAGCCGTCCTTCACATAACTTGTTGGGAACACAAAGTTTATTTTCAGTTGCAAACTCCACTCCATACATATATATGGGGATGTACTTGCTCCAAATCCGTTTTACAGTGAAAACTGCAGGAACTTCAAAACGGCCCTAAGAAACAGACTGAGAAACCAGAGTAAAAGTTTCTCCTGCATCCCGTTCCCTTTGTGCTAGATGAACGAACGTCTCTCCACATTGTCATTTCTGAGAGAAAACTGTGTGTGAAGCCATCCTTCAACTATCTTGTTGGGAACACAAAGTTTCTTTTCAGTTGCAAACTCCACTCCATACATATATAAGGGGAGGTATTAGCTCCAACTCGGTTTTACAGTGAAAACTGCAGGAACTTCTAAACGGCACTAGGAAACAGACTGAGAAACCAGAGTCAAAGTTTCTCCTGCAACCCGTTCCCTTGGTGCTAGATGAACGAATGTCTCTCCACAAGCTCAGTTTTGAGAGATGTGTGTGTGAAACCCGTCCTTCAACTATCTTGTTGGGAACAAAAAGTTTGTTTTCAGTTGCAAACCCCACTCCATAAATATATATCGGGAGGTACAAGCTCCAACAACGTTTTACAGTGATAACTGCAGGAACTTCAAACTGGCACTAGGAAAAATCTGAGAAAGCAGAGTAAAAGTTTCTCCTGCAACCCGTTCTATTTGTGCCAGATGAACGAACGTCTCTCCACATGCTCAGTTCTGACAGATAAGTGAGTTTGAAAGCCGTCCTTCACCTAGCTTGTTTTGAACACAAAGTTTCTTTTCAGTTGCACACTCCAATCCATACATATATATGGGGAGGTACTAGCTCCAACAATGTTTTACAGTGATAACTGCAGGAACTTCAAACCGGCACTAGGAAAAAGACTGAGAAACCAGAGTAAATGTTTCTCCTGCAACCCGTTCTATTTGTGCCAGATGAACGAACGTCTCTCCACATGCTCAATTCTGAGAGAAAAGTGTGTTTGAAAGCCGTTCTTCACCTATCTTGTTGGGAACACAAAGTTTGTTTTCAGTTGCAAACTCCACTCCATACATACATATGGGGAGGTACTAGCTCCAAATCCGTTTTACAGTGAAAAGTGCAGGAATTTCAAACCGGCACTAGGAAACAGACTGAGAAACCAGAGTAAATTTTCTCCTGCAAACCGTTCCCTTGGTGCTAGATGAACGAAAGTCTCTCCACATGATCAGTTCTGAGAGATAAGTGTGTGTGAAAGCCGTCCTTCAACTAGCTTGTTGGGAACACAAAGATTCTTTTCAGTTGCAAACTCCACTCCATAAATATATATGGGTAGGTACAAGCTCCAAAACCGTTTTACAGTGAAAACTGCAGGAACTTCAAACCGGCACTAGGAAACAGACTGAGAAACCAGAGTAAAAGTTTCTCCTGCAACCCGTTCCCTTGGTGCTAGATGAACGAAAGTCTCTCCACATGCTCAGTTCTGAGAGATAAGTGTGTGTGAAAGCCGTCATTCAACTAGCTTGTTGGGAACACAAAGATTCTTTTCAGTTGCAAACTCCACTCCATAAATATATATGGGGAGGTACTAGCTCCAACTCCGTTTTACAGTGAAAACTGCAGGTACTTCAAACCGGCACTAGGAAACAGACTGAGAAACCAGAGTAAAAGTTTCTGATGCAACCCGTTCCCTTGGTGCTAGATGAACGAACGTCTCTCTACATGCTCATTTCTGAGAGATAAGTGTGTGTGAAAGCCGTCCTTAACATAACTAGTTGGGAACACAAAGTTTCTTTTCATTTTCAAACTCCACTCCATACATATATATGGGGAGATACTTGTTCCAACTCCGTTTTACAGTGAAAACTGCAGGAACTTCAAAATGGCCCTAAGAAACAGACTGAGAAACCAGAGTAAAAGTTTCTCCTGCAACCCGTTCCCTTTGTGCTAGATGAACGAACGTCTCTCCACATTGTCAATTCTGAGATAAAATTGTGTGTGAAAGCCGTCCTTCAAATATCTTGTAATGAACCCAAAGTTTCTTTTCAGTTGCAAACTCCACTCCATACATATATATGGGGAAGTTCTAGCTCCAACTACGATTAACAGTGAAAACTTCAGGAACTACAAACGGGCACTAGGAAACATACGGAGAAACCAGAGCCAAAGTTTCCCCTGCAAACCGTTCCCTTTGTGCTAGATGAACGAACGTCTCTACACATGCTCAGTTCTGAGAGATAAGTGTGTGTGAAAGCCGTCCTTCACCTAGCTTGTTGGGAACACAAAGTTTCTTATCAGTTGAAACTCCACTCCATACATATATATGGGGAGATACTAGCTCCAACTCCATTTTACAGTGAAAACTGCAGGAACTTCAAACCGGCACTAGGAAACAGACTGAGAAACCAGAGTAAAAGTTTCTCCTGCAAACCGTTCCCTTGGTGCTAGATGAACGAAAGTCTCTCCACATGCTCAGTTCTGAGAGATAAGTGTGTGTGAAAGCCGTCATTCAACTAGCTTGTTGGGAACACAAAGATTCTTTTCAGTTGCAAACTCCACTCCATAAATATATATGGGGAGGTACTAGCTCCAACTCCGTTTTAATGTGAAAACTGCAGGTACTTCAAACCGGCACTAGGAATCATACTGAGAAACCAGAGTAAAAGTTTCTCCTGCAAACCGTTCCCTTTCTGCTAGATGACGAACGTCTCTCCACATGCTCAGTTCTGAGAGATAAGTGTGTGTGAAAGCCGTCCTTCACATAGCTTGTTGGGAACACAAAGTTTCTTTTCAGTTGCTAACTTCACTCCATTCATATATATGATGAGGTACTAGCTCCAACTCGGTTTTACAGTGAAAACTGCAGGAACTTCATACCAGCAATAGGAAACACACTGAGAAACCAATGTAAAAGTTTCTCATGCAACACGTTCCCTTGGTGCTAGATGAACGAACGTCTCTCTACATGCTCAGTTCTGAGAGATAAGTGTGTGTGAAAGCCGTCCTTCACATAACTTGTTGGGAACACAAAGTTTATTTTCAGTTGCAAACCCCACTCCATAAATATATATCGGGAGGTACAAGCTCCAACAACGTTTTACAGTGATAACTGCCGGAACTTCAAACTGGCACTAGGAAAAAGTCTGAGAAACCAGAGTAAAAGTTTCTCCTGCAACCCGTTCTATTTGTGCCAGATGAACGAACGTCTCTCCACATGCTCAGTTCTGAGAGATAAGTGTGTGTGAAAGCCGTTCTTCACCTATCTTGTTGGGAACACATAGTTTCTTTTCAGTTGCAAACTCCACTCCATACATATATATATTGGGAGGTACTAGCTCCAAATCCGTTTTACAGTGAAAACTGCAGGAACTTCAAACCGGCACTAGGAAACAGACTGAGAAACCAGAGTGAAAGTTTCTCCTGCAAACCGTTCCCTTTGTGCTATATGAACGAACTTCTCTCCACATGCTCAGTTCTGAGAGATAAGTGTGTGTTAAAGCCGCACTTCAATTAGCTTGTTGGGAACACAAAATTTCTTTTCAGTTGCAAACTCCACTCCATACATATATATGGGGAGGTAATAGCTCCAACTCTATTTTACAATGAAAACTGCAGGAACATCAAAACGGCACTAGGAAACAGACTGAGAAACCAGAGTAAAAGTTTCCCATGCAACCCGTTCTATTTGTGCCAGATGAATGAACGTCTCTCCACATGCACAGTTCTGAGAGATAAGTGTGTGTGAAATCCGTACTTCATGTAGATTGTTGGGAACAAAAAGTTTCTTTTCTGTGGCAAACTCCACTCCATACATATATATGGGGAGGTACTATCTCCAAGTCCGTTTTACAGTGAAAACTGCAGGGACTTCTAACCGGCACTAGGAAAGAGACTGAGAAACCAGAGTAATACTTTCACCTGCAAACCGTTAACTTGTTGCTAGATGAACGAACGTCTCCCCACATGCTCATTTCTGAGAGATAAGTGTGCGTGAAAGCCGTACTTCACCTAGATTTTTGGGAACACATAGTTTCTTTACATTAGCAAAATCCACTCCTACATATATATGGGTATTTACTAGCTCCAACTCGGTTTTACAGTGAAACCTGCAGGTACTTCAAACCGGCACTAGGAAACATACTGAGAAACCAGAGTAAAAGTTTCTCCTGCAACCCGTTCCCTTGGTGCTAGATGACGAACTTCTCTCCACATGTTCAGTTCTGAGAGATAAGTGTGTGTGAAAGCCGTCCTTCACATAACTTGTTGTGAACACAAAGTTTATTTTCAGTTTCAAACTCCACTCCATACATATATATGGGGATGTTCTTGCTCCAAATCCGTTTTACAGTGAAAACTGCAGGAATTTCAAAACGGCCCTAAGAAACAGACTGAGAAACCAGAGTCAAAATTTCTCCTGCAACCCGTTCCCTTGGTGCTAGATGAACGAACGTCTCTCCACATGCTGAGTTCTGAGAGATAAGTGTGTGTAAAAGCCGTACTTAACCTAGATTTTTGGGAACACATAGATTCTTTTCATTTGCTAACTCCAATCCATACATATATATGGGGAGGTACAAGCTCCAACTCAATTTTACAATGAAAACTGCAGGAACTTCAAAACGGCACTAGGAAACAGACTGAGAAATCAGAGTAAATGTTTCTCCTTCAACCGTTCAATGGGTGCTAGATGAACGAACATCTCTCCACATGCTCATTTGTGAGAGATAATTTTGTGTGAAAGCCATACTTCACATAGATTTTTGGGAACACATATTTTCTTTTCAGTTGCAAACTCCACTCCATACATATATATGGGGAGGTAATAGCTCCAACTCGGTTTTACAGTGAAAACTGCAGGAACTTCAAACCGGCACTAGGAAACACACTGATAAACACGAGTAAAAGTTTCTCCTGAAACCCGTTCCCTTTGTACTAAATGAACGAAAGTCTCTCCACATGTTGTTTTCTGAGAGATAAGTGTGTGTGAATGCTGTGCTTAAACTAGCTTGTTGGGAACACAAAGTTTCTTTTCAGTTGCAAACTCCACTCCATACTTATATATGGGGAGGTACAAGCTCCAACTCGGTTATACAGTGAAAACTGCAGGAATTTCAAACCGGCACTAGGAAACAAACTGAGAAACCAGAGTAAAAGTTTCTCCTGCAAACCGTTCCCTTTCTGCTAGGTGAACGAACGTTTCACCACATGCTCATTTCTGAGAGATAAGTGTGTGTGAAAGCCTTACTTCACCTAGATTTTTGGGAACACATAGTTTCTTTACATTAGCATACTCCACTCCTACATATATATGGGTATGTACTAGTTCCAACTCCTGTTTACAGTGAAAATTGCAGGAACTTCAAACTGGCACTCGGAAACAGAATGAGAAACCAGAGTAAAAGTTTTCCCTGCAACCCTTTCCCTTGGTGCTAGATGAATGAACTTCTCTCAACATGCTCAGTTCTGAGAGATAATTGTGTGTGGAAGCCGTCCTTCAACTATCTAGCTGGGAACACAATGTTTCTTTTCAGTTGCAAACACCACTCCATACATATATATGGGGAAGTACTAGCTCCAACTCGGTTTTACAGTGAAAACTGCAGGAATTTCAAAACGGCCCTAAGAAACAGACTGAGAAACCAGAGTAAAAGTTTCTCCTGCAGCCCGTTCCCTTTGTGCTAGATGTACGAACGTCTCTCCACATTGTCATTTCTGAGAGAAAATTGTGTGTGAAAGCCATCCTTCACCTATCTTGTTGGGAACACAAAGTTTCTTTTAGGTTGCAAACTCCACTCCATACATATATATGGGGAGGTATTAGCTCCAACTCGGTTTTACAGTGAAAACTGCAGGAACTTCTAAACGGCACTAGGAAACAGACTGAGAAACCAGAGTCAAAGTTTCTCCTGCAACCCGTTCCCTTGGTGCTAGATGAACGAACGTCTCTCCACAAGCTCAGTTTTGAGAAATAAGTGTGTGTGAAAGCCGTCCTTCACCTATGTTGTTGGGAACACAAAGTTTCTTTTCATTTGCAAATCCCACTCCATAAATATATATCGGGAGGTACAAGCTCCAACAAAGTTTTACAGTGATAACTGCAGGAACTTCAAACTGGCACTAGGAAAAAGACTGAGAAACCAGAGTAAAGTTTCTCCTGCAACCGGTTCTATTTGTGCCAGATGAACGAACGTCTCTCCACATGCTCAGTTCTGAGAGATAAGTGTGTGTGAAAGCCGACATTCAACTAGCTTGTTGGAAACACAAAGATTCTTTTCAGTTGCAAACACCACTCCATAAATATATATGGGGAGGTACTAGCTCCAACAATGTTTTACAGTGATAACTGCAGGAACTTCAAACCGGCACTAGGAAAAAGACTGAGAAACCAGAGTAAATGTTTCTCCTGCAACCCGTTCTATTTGTGCCAGATGAACGAACGTCTCTCCACATGCTCAATTCTGAGAGAAATGTGTGTGTGAAAGCCGTTCTTCACCTATCTTGTTGGGAACACAAAGTTTGTTTTCAGTTGTTAACTCCACTCCATACATATATATGGGGAGGTACTAGCTCCAAATCCGTTTTACAGTGAAAAGTGCAGGAATTTCAAACCGGCACTAGGAAACAGACTGAGAAACCAGAGTAAAGTTTCTCCTGCAAACCGTTCCCTTGGTGCTAGATGAACGAAAGTCTCTCCACATGATCAGTTCTGAGAGATAAGTGTGTGTGAAAGCCGTCCTTCAACTAGCTTGTTGGGAACACAAAGATTCTTCTCAGTTGCAAACTCCACTCCATAAATATATATGGGTAGGTACAAGCTCCAACACCATTTTACAGTGAAAACTGCAGGAACTTCAAACCGGCACTAGGAAACAGACTGAGAAACCAGAGTAAAAGTTTCTCCTGCAACCCGTTCCCTTGGTGCTAGATGACGAACGTCTCTCCATATGCTCAGTTCTGAGAGATAAGTGTGTGTGGAATCCGTCCTTCACCTAGCTTGTTGGGAACAGAAAGTTTCATTTCAGTTGCAAACTTCACTCCATACATATATATGATGAGGTACTAGCTCCAACTCGGTTTTACAGTGAAAACTGCAGGAACTTCAAACCGACACTAGGAAACAGACTGAGAAACCAGAGTAAAAGTTTCTCATGCAACCCGTTCCCTTGGTGCTAAATGAACGAACGTCTCTCTACATGCTATTTTCTGAGAGATAAGTGTGTGTGAAAGCCGTCCTTAACATAACTTGTTGTGAACACAAAGTTTTTTTTCATTTGCAAACTCCACTCCATACATATATATGCGGAGGTACTAGCTCCAACTCCGTTTTACAGTGAAAACTGCAGGAACTTCAAACCGGCACTAGGAAACAGACTGAGAAACCAGAGTAAAAGTTTCTCCTGCAAACCGTTCCCTTGGTGCTAGATGAACGAAAGTCTCTCCACATGCTCAGTTCTGAGAGATAAGTGTGTGTGAAAGCCGTCATTCAACTAGCTTGTTGGGAACACAAAGATTCTTTTCAGTTGCAAACTCCACTCCATAAATATATATGGGGAGGTACAAGCTCCAACTCTGTTTTACAGTGAAAACTGCAGGTACTTCAAACCGGCACTAGGAAACATACTGAGAAACCAGAGTAAAAGTTTCTCCTGCAACCCGTTCCCTTGGTGCTAGATGACGAAAGTCTCTCCACATGCTCATTTCTGAGAGATAAGTGTGTGTGAAAGCCGTCCTTCACATAGCTTGTTGGGAACACAAAGTTTCTTTTCAGTTGCTAACTTCACTCCATTCATATATATGATGAGGTACTAGCTCCAACTCGGTTTTACAGTGAAAACTGCAGGAACTTCAAACCGGCACTAGGAAACAGACTGAGAAACCAATGTAAAAGTTTCTCATGCAACAAGTTCCCTTGGTGCTAGATGAACGAACGTCTCTCTACATGCTCAGTTCTGAGAGATAAGTGTGTGTGAAAGCCGTCCTTCACATAACTTGTTGGGAACACAAAGTTTATTTTCAGTTGCAAACTCCACTCCATACATATATATGGGGATGTACTTGCTCCAAATCCGTTTTACAGTGAAAACTGCAGGAACTTCAAAACGGCCCTAAGAAACAGACTGAGAAACCAGAGTAAAAGTTTCTCCTGCATCCCGTTCCCTTTGTGCTAGATGAACGAACGTCTCTCCACATTGTCATTTCTGAGAGAAAACTGTGTGTGAAGCCATCCTTCAACTATCTGGTTGGGAACACAAAGTTTCTTTTCAGTTGCAAACTCCACTCCATACATATATAAGGGGAGGTATTAGCTCCAACTCGGTTTTACAGTGAAAACTGCAGGAACTTCTAAACGGCACTAGGAAACAGACTGAGAAACCAGAGTCAAAGTTTCTCCTGCAACCCGTTCCCTTGGTGCTAGATGAACGAATGTCTCTCCACAAGCTCAGTTTTGAGAGATGTGTGTGTGAAACCCGTCCTTCAACTATCTTGTTGGGAACAAAAAGTTTGTTTTCAGTTGCAAACCCCACTCCATAAATATATATCGGGAGGTACAAGCTCCAACAACGTTTTACAGTGATAACTGCAGGAACTTCAAACTGGCACTAGGAAAAAGTCTGAGAAAGCAGAGTAAAAGTTTCTCCTGCAACCCGTTCTATTTGTGCCAGATGAACGAACGTCTCTCCACATGCTCAGTTCTGACAGATAAGTGAGTTTGAAAGCCGTCCTTCACCTAGCTTGTTTTGAACACAAAGTTTCTTTTCAGTTGCACACTCCAATCCATACATATATATGGGGAGGTACTAGCTCCAACAATGTTTTACAGTGATAACTGCAGGAACTTCAAACCGGCACTAGGAAAAAGACTGAGAAACCAGAGTAAATGTTTCTCCTGCAACCCGTTCTATTTGTGCCAGATGAACGAACGTCTCTCCACATGCTCAATTCTGAGAGAAAAGTGTGTTTGAAAGCCGTTCTTCACCTATCTTGTTGGGAACACAAAGTTTGTTTTCAGTTGCAAACTCCACTCCATACATACATATGGGGAGGTACTAGCTCCAAATCCGTTTTACAGTGAAAAGTGCAGGAATTTCAAACCGGCACTAGGAAACAGACTGAGAAACCAGAGTAAATTTTCTCCTGCAAACCGTTCCCTTGGTGCTAGATGAACGAAAGTCTCTCCACATGATCAGTTCTGAGAGATAAGTGTGTGTGAAAGCCGTCCTTCAACTAGCTTGTTGGGAACACAAAGATTCTTTTCAGTTGCAAACTCCACTCCATAAATATATATGGGTAGGTACAAGCTCCAAAACCGTTTTACAGTGAAAACTGCAGGAACTTCAAACCGGCACTAGGAAACAGACTGAGAAACCAGAGTAAAAGTTTCTCCTGCAACCCGTTCCCTTGGTGCTAGATGAACGAAAGTCTCTCCACATGCTCAGTTCTGAGAGATAAGTGTGTGTGAAAGCCGTCATTCAACTAGCTTGTTGGGAACACAAAGATTCTTTTCAGTTGCAAACTCCACTCCATAAATATATATGGGGAGGTACTAGCTCCAACTCCGTTTTACAGTGAAAACTGCAGGTACTTCAAACCGGCACTAGGAAACAGACTGAGAAACCAGAGTAAAAGTTTCTGATGCAACCCGTTCCCTTGGTGCTAGATGAACGAACGTCTCTCTACATGCTCATTTCTGAGAGATAAGTGTGTGTGAAAGCCGTCCTTAACATAACTAGTTGGGAACACAAAGTTTCTTTTCATTTTCAAACTCCACTCCATACATATATATGGGGAGATACTTGTTCCAACTCCGTTTTACAGTGAAAACTGCAGGAACTTCAAAATGGCCCTAAGAAACAGACTGAGAAACCAGAGTAAAAGTTTCTCCTGCAACCCGTTCCCTTTGTGCTAGATGAACGAACGTCTCTCCACATTGTCAATTCTGAGATAAAATTGTGTGTGAAAGCCGTCCTTCAAATATCTTGTAATGAACCCAAAGTTTCTTTTCAGTTGCAAACTCCACTCCATACATATATATGGGGAAGTTCTAGCTCCAACTACGATTAACAGTGAAATCTTCAGGAACTACAAACGGGCACTAGGAAACATACGGAGAAACCAGAGCCAAAGTTTCCCCTGCAAACCGTTCCCTTTGTGCTAGATGAACGAACGTCTCTACACATGCTCAGTTCTGAGAGATAAGTGTGTGTGAAAGCCGTCCTTCACCTAGCTTGTTGGGAACACAAAGTTTCTTATCAGTTGCAAACTCCACTCCATACATATATATGGGGAGATACTAGCTCCAACTCCATTTTACAGTGAAAACTGCAGGAACTTCAAACCGGCACTAGGAAACAGACTGAGAAACCAGAGTAAAAGTTTCTCCTGCAAACCGTTCCCTTGGTGCTAGATGAACGAAAGTCTCTCCACATGCTCAGTTCTGAGAGATAAGTGTGTGTGAAAGCCGTCATTCAACTAGCTTGTTGGGAACACAAAGATTCTTTTCAGTTGCAAACTCCACTCCATAAATATATATGGGGATTTACTAGCTCCAACTCCGTTTTACAGTGAAAACTGCAGGTACTTCAAACCGGCACTAGGAAACAGACTGAGAAACCAGAGTAAAAGTTTCTCATGCAACCCGTTCCCTTGGTGCTAGATGAACGAACGTCTCCCTACATGCTCATTTCTGAGAGATAAGTGTGTGTGAAAGCCGTCCTTAACATAACTAGTTGGGAACACAAAGTTTCTTTTCATTTGCAAACTCCACTCCATACATATATATGGGGAGGTACTTGTTCCAACTTGGTTTTACAGTGAAAACTGCAGGAACTTCAAAATGGCCCTAAGAAACAGACTGAGAAACCAGAGTAAAAGTTTCTCCTGCAACCCGTTCCCTTTTTGCTAGATGAACGAACGTCTCTCCACATTGTCAATTCTGAGATAAAAGTGTGTGTGGAAGCCGTCTTTCAAATATCTTGTAATGAACCCAAAGTTTCTTTTCAGTTGCAAACTCCACTCCATACATATATATGGGGAAGTTCTAGCTCCAACTACGATTAACAGTGAAAACTTCAGGAACTACAAACGGGTACTAGGAAACATACGGGGAAACCAGAGACAAAGTTTCCCCTGCAACCCGTTCCCTTTGTGCTAGATGAACGAACGTCTCTACACATGCTCAGTTCTGAGAGAAAAGTGTGTGTGAAAGCCGTCCTTCACCTAGCTTGTTGGGAACACAAAGTTTCTTATCAGTTGCAAAATCCACTCCATACATATATATGCGGAGGTACTAGCTCCAACTCCGTTTTACAGTGAAAACTGCAGGAACTTCAAACCGGCACTAGGAAACAGACTGAGAAACCAGAGTAAAAGTTTCTCCTGCAAACCGTTCCCTTGGTGCTAGATGAACGAAAGTCTCTCCACATGCTCAGTTCTGAGAGATAAGTGTGTGTGAAAGCCGTCATTCAACTAGCTTGTTGGGAACACAAAGATTCTTTTCAGTTGCAAACTCCACTCCATAAATATATATGGGGAGGTACAAGCTCCAACTCTGTTTTACAGTGAAAACTGCAGGTACTTCAAACCGGCACTAGGAAACATACTGAGAAACCAGAGTAAAAGTTTCTCCTGCAACCCGTTCCCTTGGTGCTAGATGACGAAAGTCTCTCCACATGCTCATTTCTGAGAGATAAGTGTGTGTGAAAGCCGTCCTTCACATAGCTTGTTGGGAACACAAAGTTTCTTTTCAGTTGCTAACTTCACTCCATTCATATATATGATGAGGTACTAGCTCCAACTCGGTTTTACAGTGAAAACTGCAGGAACTTCAAACCGGCACTAGGAAACAGACTGAGAAACCAATGTAAAAGTTTCTCATGCAACAAGTTCCCTTGGTGCTAGATGAACGAACGTCTCTCTACATGCTCAGTTCTGAGAGATAAGTGTGTGTGAAAGCCGTCCTTCACATAACTTGTTGGGAACACAAAGTTTATTTTCAGTTGCAAACTCCACTCCATACATATATATGGGGATGTACTTGCTCCAAATCCGTTTTACAGTGAAAACTGCAGGAACTTCAAAACGGCCCTAAGAAACAGACTGAGAAACCAGAGTAAAAGTTTCTCCTGCATCCCGTTCCCTTTGTGCTAGATGAACGAACGTCTCTCCACATTGTCATTTCTGAGAGAAAACTGTGTGTGAAGCCATCCTTCAACTATCTTGTTGGGAACACAAAGTTTCTTTTCAGTTGCAAACTCCACTCCATACATATATAAGGGGAGGTATTAGCTCCAACTCGGTTTTACAGTGAAAACTGCAGGAACTTCTAAACGGCACTAGGAAACAGACTGAGAAACCAGAGTCAAAGTTTCTCCTGCAACCCGTTCCCTTGGTGCTAGATGAACGAATGTCTCTCCACAAGCTCAGTTTTGAGAGATGTGTGTGTGAAACCCGTCCTTCAACTATCTTGTTGGGAACAAAAAGTTTGTTTTCAGTTGCAAACCCCACTCCATAAATATATATCGGGAGGTACAAGCTCCAACAACGTTTTACAGTGATAACTGCAGGAACTTCAAACTGGCACTAGGAAAAAGTCTGAGAAAGCAGAGTAAAAGTTTCTCCTGCAACCCGTTCTATTTGTGCCAGATGAACGAACGTCTCTCCACATGCTCAGTTCTGACAGATAAGTGAGTTTGAAAGCCGTCCTTCACCTAGCTTGTTTTGAACACAAAGTTTCTTTTCAGTTGCACACTCCAATCCATACATATATATGGGGAGGTACTAGCTCCAACAATGTTTTACAGTGATAACTGCAGGAACTTCAAACCGGCACTAGGAAAAAGACTGAGAAACCAGAGTAAATGTTTCTCCTGCAACCCGTTCTATTTGTGCCAGATGAACGAACGTCTCTCCACATGCTCAATTCTGAGAGAAAAGTGTGTTTGAAAGCCGTTCTTCACCTATCTTGTTGGGAACACAAAGTTTGTTTTCAGTTGCAAACTCCACTCCATACATACATATGGGGAGGTACTAGCTCCAAATCCGTTTTACAGTGAAAAGTGCAGGAATTTCAAACCGGCACTAGGAAACAGACTGAGAAACCAGAGTAAATTTTCTCCTGCAAACCGTTCCCTTGGTGCTAGATGAACGAAAGTCTCTCCACATGATCAGTTCTGAGAGATAAGTGTGTGTGAAAGCCGTCCTTCAACTAGCTTGTTGGGAACACAAAGATTCTTTTCAGTTGCAAACTCCACTCCATAAATATATATGGGTAGGTACAAGCTCCAAAACCGTTTTACAGTGAAAACTGCAGGAACTTCAAACCGGCACTAGGAAACAGACTGAGAAACCAGAGTAAAAGTTTCTCCTGCAACCCGTTCCCTTGGTGCTAGATGAACGAAAGTCTCTCCACATGCTCAGTTCTGAGAGATAAGTGTGTGTGAAAGCCGTCATTCAACTAGCTTGTTGGGAACACAAAGATTCTTTTCAGTTGCAAACTCCACTCCATAAATATATATGGGGAGGTACTAGCTCCAACTCCGTTTTACAGTGAAAACTGCAGGTACTTCAAACCGGCACTAGGAAACAGACTGAGAAACCAGAGTAAAAGTTTCTGATGCAACCCGTTCCCTTGGTGCTAGATGAACGAACGTCTCTCTACATGCTCATTTCTGAGAGATAAGTGTGTGTGAAAGCCGTCCTTAACATAACTAGTTGGGAACACAAAGTTTCTTTTCATTTTCAAACTCCACTCCATACATATATATGGGGAGATACTTGTTCCAACTCCGTTTTACAGTGAAAACTGCAGGAACTTCAAAATGGCCCTAAGAAACAGACTGAGAAACCAGAGTAAAAGTTTCTCCTGCAACCCGTTCCCTTTGTGCTAGATGAACGAACGTCTCTCCACATTGTCAATTCTGAGATAAAAGTGTGTGTGAAAGCCGTCCTTCAAATATCTTGTAATGAACCCAAAGTTTCTTTTCAGTTGCAAACTCCACTCCATACATATATATGGGGAAGTTCTAGCTCCAACTACGATTAACAGTGAAAACTTCAGGAACTACAAACGGGCACTAGGAAACATACGGAGAAACCAGAGCCAAAGTTTCCCCTGCAAACCGTTCCCTTTGTGCTAGATGAACGAACGTCTCTACACATGCTCAGTTCTGAGAGATAAGTGTGTGTGAAAGCCGTCCTTCACCTAGCTTGTTGGGAACACAAAGTTTCTTATCAGTTGAAACTCCACTCCATACATATATATGGGGAGATACTAGCTCCAACTCCATTTTACAGTGAAAACTGCAGGAACTTCAAACCGGCACTAGGAAACAGACTGAGAAACCAGAGTAAAAGTTTCTCCTGCAAACCGTTCCCTTGGTGCTAGATGAACGAAAGTCTCTCCACATGCTCAGTTCTGAGAGATAAGTGTGTGTGAAAGCCGTCATTCAACTAGCTTGTTGGGAACACAAAGATTCTTTTCAGTTGCAAACTCCACTCCATAAATATATATGGGGAGGTACTAGCTCCAACTCCGTTTTAATGTGAAAACTGCAGGTACTTCAAACCGGCACTAGGAATCATACTGAGAAACCAGAGTAAAAGTTTCTCCTGCAAACCGTTCCCTTTCTGCTAGATGACGAACGTCTCTCCTCATGCTCAGTTCTGAGAGATAAGTGTGTGTGAAAGCCGTCCTTCACATAGCTTGTTGGGAACACAAAGTTTCTTTTCAGTTGCTAACTTCACTCCATTCATATATATGATGAGGTACTAGCTCCAACTCGGTTTTACAGTGAAAACTGCAGGAACTTCATACCAGCAATAGGAAACACACTGAGAAACCAATGTAAAAGTTTCTCATGCAACACGTTCCCTTGGTGCTAGATGAACGAACGTCTCTCTACATGCTCAGTTCTGAGAGATAAGTGTGTGTGAAAGCCGTCCTTCACATAACTTGTTGGGAACACAAAGTTTATTTTCAGTTGCAAACCCCACTCCATAAATATATATCGGGAGGTACAAGCTCCAACAACGTTTTACAGTGATAACTGCCGGAACTTCAAACTGGCACTAGGAAAAAGTCTGAGAAACCAGAGTAAAAGTTTCTCCTGCAACCCGTTCTATTTGTGCCAGATGAACGAACGTCTCTCCACATGCTCAGTTCTGAGAGATAAGTGTGTGTGAAAGCCGTTCTTCACCTATCTTGTTGGGAACACATAGTTTCTTTTCAGTTGCAAACTCCACTCCATACATATATATATTGGGAGGTACTAGCTCCAAATCCGTTTTACAGTGAAAACTGCAGGAACTTCAAACCGGCACTAGGAAACAGACTGAGAAACCAGAGTGAAAGTTTCTCCTGCAAACCGTTCCCTTTGTGCTATATGAACGAACTTCTCTCCACATGCTCAGTTCTGAGAGATAAGTGTGTGTTAAAGCCGCACTTCAATTAGCTTGTTGGGAACACAAAATTTCTTTTCAGTTGCAAACTCCACTCCATACATATATATGGGGAGGTAATAGCTCCAACTCTATTTTACAATGAAAACTGCAGGAACATCAAAACGGCACTAGGAAACAGACTGAGAAACCAGAGTAAAAGTTTCCCATGCAACCCGTTCTATTTGTGCCAGATGAATGAACGTCTCTCCACATGCACAGTTCTGAGAGATAAGTGTGTGTGAAATCCGTACTTCATGTAGATTGTTGGGAACAAAAAGTTTCTTTTCTGTGGCAAACTCCACTCCATACATATATATGGGGAGGTACTATCTCCAAGTCCGTTTTACAGTGAAAACTGCAGGGACTTCTAACCGGCACTAGGAAAGAGACTGAGAAACCAGAGTAATACTTTCACCTGCAAACCGTTAACTTGTTGCTAGATGAACGAACGTCTCCCCACATGCTCATTTCTGAGAGATAAGTGTGCGTGAAAGCCGTACTTCACCTAGATTTTTGGGAACACATAGTTTCTTTACATTAGCAAAATCCACTCCTACATATATATGGGTATTTACTAGCTCCAACTCGGTTTTACAGTGAAACCTGCAGGTACTTCAAACCGGCACTAGGAAACATACTGAGAAACCAGAGTAAAAGTTTCTCCTGCAACCCGTTCCCTTGGTGCTAGATGACGAACTTCTCTCCACATGTTCAGTTCTGAGAGATAAGTGTGTGTGAAAGCCGTCCTTCACATAACTTGTTGTGAACACAAAGTTTATTTTCAGTTTCAAACTCCACTCCATACATATATATGGGGATGTTCTTGCTCCAAATCCGTTTTACAGTGAAAACTGCAGGAATTTCAAAACGGCCCTAAGAAACAGACTGAGAAACCAGAGTCAAAATTTCTCCTGCAACCCGTTCCCTTGGTGCTAGATGAACGAACGTCTCTCCACATGCTGAGTTCTGAGAGATAAGTGTGTGTAAAAGCCGTACTTAACCTAGATTTTTGGGAACACATAGATTCTTTTCATTTGCTAACTCCAATCCATACATATATATGGGGAGGTACAAGCTCCAACTCAATTTTACAATGAAAACTGCAGGAACTTCAAAACGGCACTAGGAAACAGACTGAGAAATCAGAGTAAATGTTTCTCCTTCAACCGTTCAATGGGTGCTAGATGAACGAACATCTCTCCACATGCTCATTTGTGAGAGATAATTTTGTGTGAAAGCCATACTTCACATAGATTTTTGGGAACACATATTTTCTTTTCAGTTGCAAACTCCACTCCATACATATATATGGGGAGGTAATAGCTCCAACTCGGTTTTACAGTGAAAACTGCAGGAACTTCAAACCGGCACTAGGAAACACACTGATAAACACGAGTAAAAGTTTCTCCTGAAACCCGTTCCCTTTGTACTAAATGAACGAAAGTCTCTCCACATGTTGTTTTCTGAGAGATAAGTGTATGTGAATGCTGTGCTTAACCTAGCTTGTTGGGAACACAAAGTTTCTTTTCAGTTGCAAACTCCACTCCATACTTATATATGGGGAGGTACAAGCTCCAACTCGGTTATACAGTGAAAACTGCAGGAATTTCAAACCGGCACTAGGAAACAAACTGAGAAACCAGAGTAAAAGTTTCTCCTGCAAACCGTTCCCTTTCTGCTAGGTGAACGAACGTTTCACCACATGCTCATTTCTGAGAGATAAGTGTGTGTGAAAGCCTTACTTCACCTAGATTTTTGGGAACACATAGTTTCTTTACATTAGCATACTCCACTCCTACATATATATGGGTATGTACTAGTTCCAACTCCTGTTTACAGTGAAAATTGCAGGAACTTCAAACTGGCACTCGGAAACAGACTGAGAAACCAGAGTAAAAGTTTTCCCTGCAACCCTTTCCCTTGGTGCTAGATGAATGAACTTCTCTCAACATGCTCAGTTCTGAGAGATAATTGTGTGTGGAAGCCGTCCTTCAACTATCTAGCTGGGAACACAATGTTTCTTTTCAGTTGCAAACACCACTCCATACATATATATGGGGAAGTACTAGCTCCAACTCGGTTTTACAGTGAAAACTGCAGGAATTTCAAAACGGCCCTAAGAAACAGACTGAGAAACCAGAGTAAAAGTTTCTCCTGCAGCCCGTTCCCTTTGTGCTAGATGTACGAACGTCTCTCCACATTGTCATTTCTGAGAGAAAATTGTGTGTGAAAGCCATCCTTCACCTATCTTGTTGGGAACACAAAGTTTCTTTTCAGTTGCAAACTCCACTCCATACATATATATGGGGAGGTATTAGCTCCAACTCAGTTTTACAGTGAAAACTGCAGGAACTTCTAAACGGCACTAGGAAACAGACTGAGAAACCAGAGTCAAAGTTTCTCCTGCAACCCGTTCCCTTGGTGCTAGATGAACGAACGTCTCTCCACAAGCTCAGTTTTGAGAAATAAGTGTGTGTGAAAGCCGTCCTTCACCTATGTTGTTGGGAACACAAAGTTTCTTTTCATTTGCAAATCCCACTCCATAAATATATATCGGGAGGTACAAGCTCCAACAAAGTTTTACAGTGATAACTGCAGGAACTTCAAACTGGCACTAGGAAAAAGACTGAGAAACCAGAGTAAAGTTTCTCCTGCAACCGGTTCTATTTGTGCCAGATGAACGAACGTCTCTCCACATGCTCAGTTCTGAGAGATAAGTGTGTGTGAAAGCCGACATTCAACTAGCTTGTTGGAAACACAAAGATTCTTTTCAGTTGCAAACACCACTCCATAAATATATATGGGGAGGTACTAGCTCCAACAATGTTTTACAGTGATAACTGCAGGAACTTCAAACCGGCACTAGGAAAAAGACTGAGAAACCAGAGTAAATGTTTCTCCTGCAACCCGTTCTATTTGTGCCAGATGAACGAACGTCTCTCCACATGCTCAATTCTGAGAGAAATGTGTGTGTGAAAGCCGTTCTTCACCTATCTTGTTGGGAACACAAAGTTTGTTTTCAGTTGTTAACTCCACTCCATACATATATATGGGGAGGTACTAGCTCCAAATCCGTTTTACAGTGAAAAGTGCAGGAATTTCAAACCGGCACTAGGAAACAGACTGAGAAACCAGAGTAAAGTTTCTCCTGCAAACCGTTCCCTTGGTGCTAGATGAACGAAAGTCTCTCCACATGATCAGTTCTGAGAGATAAGTGTGTGTGAAAGCCGTCCTTCAACTAGCTTGTTGGGAACACAAAGATTCTTCTCAGTTGCAAACTCCACTCCATAAATATATATGGGTAGGTACAAGCTCCAACACCATTTTACAGTGAAAACTGCAGGAACTTCAAACCGGCACTAGGAAACAGACTGAGAAACCAGAGTAAAAGTTTCTCCTGCAACCCGTTCCCTTGGTGCTAGATGACGAACGTCTCTCCATATGCTCAGTTCTGAGAGATAAGTGTGTGTGGAATCCGTCCTTCACCTAGCTTGTTGGGAACAGAAAGTTTCATTTCAGTTGCAAACTTCACTCCATACATATATATGATGAGGTACTAGCTCCAACTCGGTTTTACAGTGAAAACTGCAGGAACTTCAAACCGACACTAGGAAACAGACTGAGAAACCAGAGTAAAAGTTTCTCATGCAACCCGTTCCCTTGGTGCTAAATGAACGAACGTCTCTCTACATGCTATTTTCTGAGAGATAAGTGTGTGTGAAAGCCGTCCTTAACATAACTTGTTGTGAACACAAAGTTTTTTTTCATTTGCAAACTCCACTCCATACATATATATGGGGAGGTACTTGTTCCAACTCCGTTTTACAGTGAAAACTGCAGGAACTTCAAAATGGCCCTAAGAAACAGACTGAGAAACCAGAGTAAAAGTTTCTCCTGCAACCCGTTCCCTTTGTGATAGATGAACGAAAGTCTCTCCACATTGTCAATTCTGAGATAAAAGTGTGTGTGAAAGCCGTCCTTCAACTATCTTGTAATGAACCCAAAGTTTCTTTTCAGTTGCAAACTCCACTCCATACATATATATATTGGGAAGTTCTAGCTCCAACTACGATTAGCAGTGAAAACTTCAGGAACTACAAACGGGCACTAGGAAACATACGGAGAAACCAGAGCCAAAGTTTCCCCTGCAAACCGTTCCCTTTGTGCTAGATGAACGAACGTCTCTACACATGCTCAGTTCTGAGAGATAAGTGTGTGTGAAAGCCGTCCTTCACCTAGCTTGTTGGGAACACAAAGTTTCTTATCAGTTGCAAACTCCACTCCATACATATATAAGGGGAGATACTAGCTCCAACTCCGTTTTACAGTGAAAACTGCAGGAACTTCAAACCGACACTAGGAAACAGACTGAGAAACCAGAGTAAAAGTTTCTCCTGCAAACCGTTCCCTTGGTGCTAGATGAACGAAAGTCTCTCCACATGCTTAGTTCTGTGAGATAAGTGTGTGTGAAAGCCGTCATTCAATTAGCTTGTTGGGAACACAAAGATTCTTTTCAGTTGCAAACTCCACTCCATAAATATATATGGGGAGGTACTAGCTCCAAATCCGTTTTACAGTGAAAACTGCAGGTACTTCAAACCGGCACTAGGAAACATACTGAGAAACCAGAGTAAAAGTTTCTCCTGCAACCCGTTCCCTTGGTGCTAGATGACGAACGTCTCTCCACATGCTCAGTTCTGAGAGATAAGTGTGTGTGAAAGCCGTCCTTCACATAGCTTGTTGGGAACACAAAGTTTCTTTTCAGTTGCTAACTTCACTCCATTCATATATATGATGAGGTACTAGCTCCAAATCGGTTTTACAGTAAAAACTGCAGGAACTTCAAACCGGCAGTAGGAAACAGACTGAGAAACCAATGTAAAAGTTTCTCATGCAACACGTTCCCTTGGTGCTAGATGAACGAACGTCTCTCAACATGCTCAGTTCTGAGAGATAATTGTGTGTGAAAGCCGTCCTTCACATAACTTGTTGGGAACACAAAGTTTATTTTCAGTTGCAAACCCCACTCCATAAATATATATCGGGAGGTACAAGCTCCAACAACGTTTTACAGTGATAACTGCAGGAACTTCAAACTGGCACTAGGAAAAAGTCTGAGAAACCAGAGTAAAAGTTTCTCCTGCAACCCGTTCTATTTGTGCCAGATGAACGAACGTCTCTCCACATGCTCAGTTCTGAGAGATAAGTGTGTGTGAAAGCCGTTCTTCACCTATCTTGTTGGGAACACATAGTTTCTTTTCAGTTGCAAACTCCACTCCATACATATATATATTGGGAGTTACTAGCTCCAACAATTTTTTACAGTGATAACTGCAGGAACTTGAAATCGGCACTAGGAAAAAGACTGAGAAACCAGAGTAAATGTTTCTCCTGCAACCCGTTTTATTTGTGCCAGATGAACGAACGTCTCTCCACATGCTCAATTCTGAGAAAAAAGTGTGTGTGAAAGCCGTTCTTCACCTATCTTGTTGGGAACACAAAGTTTGTTTTCAGTTGCAAACTCCACTCCATACATATATATGGGGAGGTACTAGCTCCAAATCCGTTTTACAGTGAAAAGTGCAGGAATTTCAAACCGGCACTAGGAAACAGACTGAGAAACCAGAGTAAAGTTTCCCCTGCAAACCGTTCCATTGGTGCTAGATGAACGAAAGTCTCTCCACATGATCAGTTCTGAGAGATAAGTGTGTGTGAAAGCCGTCCTTCAACTAGCTTGTTGGGAACACAAAGATTCTTTTCAGTTGCAAACTCCACTCCATAAATATATATAGGTAGGTACAAGCTCCAACACCGTTTTACAGTGAAAACTGCAGGAACTTCAAACCGGCACTGGGAAACAGACTGAGAAACCAGAGTAAAAGTTTCTCCTGCAACACGTTCCCTTGGTGCTAGATGACGAACGTCTCTCCATATGCTCAGTTCTGAGAGATAAGTGTGTGTGGAATCCGTCCTTCACCTAGCTTGTTGGGAACACAAAGTTTAATTTCAGTTGCAAACTTCACTCCATACATATATATGATGAGGTACTAGCTCCAACTCGGTTTTACAGTGAAAACTGCAGGAACTTCAAACCGGCACTAGGAAACAGACTGAGAAACCAGAGTAAAAGTTTCTCATGCAACCCGTTCCCTTGGTGCTAGATGAACGAACGTCTCTCTACATGCTCATTTCTAAGAGATAAGTGTGTGTGAAAGCCGTCCTTAACATAACTTGTTGTGAACACAAAATTTCTTTTCATTTGCAAACTCCACTCCATACATATATATGGGGAGGTACTTGTTCCAACTCCGTTTTACAGTGAAAACTGCAGGAACTTCAAAATGGCCCTAAGAAACAGACTGAGAAACCAGAGTAAAAGTTTCTCCTGCAAACCGTTCCCTTTGTGCTAGATGAACGAACCTCTCTCCACATTGTCAATTCTGATATAAAAGTGTGTGTGAAAGCCGTCCTTCAACTATCTTGTTATGAACCCAAAGATTCTTTTCAGTTGAAAACTCCACTCCATACATATATATGGGGAAGTTCTAGCTCCAACTACGATTAACAGTGAAAACTTCAGGAACTACAAACGGGCACTAGTAAACATACGGGGAAACCAGAGCCAAAGTTTCCCCTGCAAACCGTTCCCTTTGTGCTAGATGAACGAACGTCTCTCCACATGCTCTGTTCTGAGAGATAAGTGTGTGTGAAAGCCGTCCTTCACCTAGCTTGTTGGGAACACAAAGTTTCTTTTCAGTTGCAAACTCCAATCCATACATATATATGGGGAGGTACAAGCTCCAACTCCGTTTTACATTGAAAACTGCAGGAATTTCAAACTGGCACTAGGAAACAGACTGAGAAACCAGAGTAAAAGTTTCTCCTGCAAACTGTTCCCTTGGTGCTAGATGAACGAAAGTCTCTCCACATGCTCAGTTCTGAGAGATAATTGTGTGTGAAAGCCGTCATTCAACTAGCTTGTTGTGAACACAAAGATTCTTTTCAGTAGCAAACTCCACTCCATAAATATATATGGGGAGGTACTAGCTCCAACTCCGTTTTACAGTGAAAACTGCAGGTACTTCAAAACGGCACTAGGAAACAGACTGAGAAACCAGAGTAAAAGTTTCTCATGCAACCCGTTCCCTTGGTGCTAGATGAACGAACGTCTCTCTACATGCGCATTTCTGAGAGATAAGTGTGTGTGAAAGCCGTCCTTAACATAACTAGTTGGGAACACAAAATTTCTTTTCATTTTCAAACTCCACTCCATACATATATATGGGGAGGTACATGTTCCAACTCGGTTTTACAGTGAAAACTGCAGGAACTTCAAAATGGCCCTAAGAAACAGACTGAGAAACCAGAGTAAAAGTTTCTCCTGCAACCCGTTCCCTTTGTGCTAG
Organism: Camelus bactrianus; assembly: GCF_048773025.1. NCBI lineage: Eukaryota > Metazoa > Chordata > Mammalia > Artiodactyla > Camelidae > Camelus > Camelus bactrianus. The sequence goes on along the minus strand of NC_133566.1, from coordinate 24,973,321 downwards.
ATGAACGAACGTCTCTCCACATTGTCAATTCTGATATAAAAGTGTGTGTGAAAGCCGTCCTTCAACTATCTTGTAATGAACCCAAAGTTTCTTTTCAGTTGCAAACTCCACTCCATACATATATATTTTGGAAGTTCTAGCTCCAACTACGATTAGCAGTGAAAACTTCAGGAACTACAAACGGGCACTAGGAAACATACGGAGAAACCAGAGCCAAAGTTTCCCCTGCAAACCGTTCCCTTTGTGCTAGATGAACGAACGTCTCTACACATGCTCAGTTCTGAGAGATAAGTGTGTGTGAAAGCCGTCCTTCACCTAGCTTGTTGGGAACACAAAGTTTCTTATCAGTTGCAAACTCCACTCCATACATATATATGGGGAGACACTAGCTCCAACTCCGTTTAACAGTGAAAACTGCAGGAAATTCAAACCGGCACTAGGAAACAGACTGAGAAACCAGAGTAAAAGTTTCTCCTGCAAACCGTTCCCTTGGTGCTAGATGAACGAAAGTCTCTCCACATGCTCAGTTCTGAGAGATAAGTGTGTGTGAAAGCCGTCATTCAATTAGCCTGTTGGGAACACAAAGATTCTTTTCAGTTGCAAACTCCACTCCATAAATATATATGGGGAGGTACTAGCTCCAAATCCGTTTTACAGTGAAAACTGCAGGTACTTCATACCGGCACTAGGAAACATACTGAGAAACCAGAGTAAATGTTTCTCCTGCAACCCGTTCCCTTGGTGCTAGATGACGAACGTCTCTCCACATGCTCAGTTCTGAGAGATAAGTGTGTGTGAAAGCCGTCCTTCACATAGCTTGTTGGGAACACAAAGTTTCTTTTCAGTTGCTAACTTCACTCCATTCATATATATGATGAGGTACTAGCTCCAACTCGGTTTTACAGTGAAAACTGCAGGAACTTCAAACCGGCAGTAGGAAACAGACTGAGAAACCAATGTAAAAGTTTCTCATGCAACACGTTCCCTTGGTGCTAGATGAACGAACGTCTCTCTACATTCTCAATTCTGAGAGATAAGTGTGTGTGAAAGCCGTCCTTCACATAACTTGTTGGGAACACAAAGTTTATTTTCAGTTGCAAACCCCACTCCATAAATATATATCGGGAGGTACAAGCTCCAACAACGTTTTACAGTGATAACTGCAGGAACTTCAAACTGGCACTAGGAAAAAGTCTGAGAAACCAGAGTAAAAGTTTCTCCTGCAACCCGTTCTATTTGTGCCAGATGAACGAACGTCTCTCCACATGCTCAGTTCTAAGAGATAAATGTGTGTGAAAGCCGTTCTTCACCTATCTTGTTGGGAACACAAAGTTTCTTTTCAGTTGCAAACTCCACTCCATACATATATTTATTGGGAGGTACTAGCTCCAAATCCGTTTTACAGTGAAAACTGCAGGAACTTCAAACCGGCACTAGGAAACAGACTGAGAAACCAGAGTAAAAGTTTCTCCTGCAAACCGTTCCCTTTGTGCTAGATGAATGAACTTCTCTCCACATGCTCAGTTCTGAGAGATAAGTGTGTGTTAAAGCCGCACTTCACTTAGCTTGTTGGGAACACAAAATTTCTTTTCAGTTGCAAACTCCACTCCATACATATATATGGGAAGGTAATAGCTCCAACTCTATTTTACAATGAAAACTGCAGGAACATCAAAACGGCACTAGGAAACAGACTGAGAAACCAGAGTAAAAGTTTCCCCTGCAAACCGTTCTATTTGTGCCAGATGAATGAACGTCTCTCAAAATGCACAGTTCTGAGAGATAAGTGTGTGTGAAATCCGTACTTCACGTAGATTGTTGGGAACATAAAGTTTCTTTTCTGTGGCAAACTCCACTCCATACATATATATGGGGAGTTACTATCTCCAAGTCCGTTTTACAGTGAAAACTGCAGGGACTTCTAACCGGCACTAGGAAAGAGAGTGAGAAACCAGAGTAAAACTTTCACCTGCAAACCGTTCCCTTGTTGCTAGATGAACGAACGTCTCCCCACATGCTCATTTCTGAGAGTAAGTGTGCGTGAAAGCCGTACTTCACCTAGATTTTTGGGAACACATAGTTTCTTTACATTAGCAAACTCCACTCCTACATATATATTTGTATGTACAAGCTCCAACTCCGTTTTAGAGTGAAAACTGCAGTTACTTCAAACCGGCACTAGAAAAACATACTGAGACCAGAGTAAAAGTTTCTCCTGCAACCCGTTCCCTTGGTGCTAGATGAACGAACGTCTCTCCACATGCTCAGTTCTGAGAGATAAGTGTGTGTGAAAGCCGTCCTTCACATAGCTTGTTGGGAACACAAAGTTTCTTTTCAGTTGCTAACTTCACTCCATACATATATATGATGAGGTACTAGCTCCAACTCGGTTTTACAGTGAAAACTGCAGGAACTTGAAACCGGCACTAGGAAACAGACTGAGAAACCAATGTAAAAGTTTCTCATGCAACACGTTCACTTGGTGCGAGATGAACGAACGTCTCTCTACATGCTCAGTTCTGAGGGATAAGTGTGTTTGAAAGCCGTCCTTCACATAACTTGTTGTGAACACAAAGTTTATTTTCAGTTGCAAACTCCACTCCATACATATATATTGGGAGGTACTAGCTCCAACTCGGTTTTACAGTGAAAACTGCAGGAATTTCAAAACGGCCCTAAGAAACAGACTGAGAAACCAGAGTAAAAGTTTCTCCTGCAACCCGTTCCCTTTGTGCTAGATGAACGAACGTCTCTCCACATTGTCATTTCTGAGAGAAAATTGTGTGTGAAAGCCATCCTTCACCTATCTTGCTGGGAAAACAAAGTTTCTTTTCAGTTGCAAATTCCACTCCATACATATATATGGGGAGGTATTAGCTCCAACTCGGTTTTACAGTGAAAACTGCAGGAACTTCTAAATGGCACTAGGAAACAGACTGAGAAACCAGAGTCAAAGTTTCTCCTGCAACCCGTTCCCTTGGTGCTAGATGAACGAACGTCTCTCCACAAGCTCAGTTTTGAGAAATAAGTGTGTGTGAAAGCCGTCCTTCACCTATCTTGTTGGGAACACAAAGTTTCTTTTCATTTGCAAACCCCACTCCATAAATATATATCGGGAGGTACAAGCTCCAACAAAGTTTTACAGTGATAACTGCAGGAACTTCTAAATGGCACTAGGAAACAGACTGAGAAACCAGAGTCAAAGTTTCTCCTGCAATCTGTTCCATTGGTGCTAGATGAACGAACGTCTCTCCACATGCTCAGTTCTGAGAGATAAGTGTGTGTGAAATCCGTTCTTAACCTAGCTTGTTGGGAACACAAAGTTTCTTTTCAGTTGCAAACTCCACTCCATACATATATATGGGGAGGTACTAGCTACAACTCCTTTTTACAGTGAAACCTGCAGGAACTTCAAACCAGAACTAGGAAACAGACTGAGAAACCAGAGTAAATTTTCAATTGCCACCCGTTCCTTTGGTGCTATATGAACGAACGTCTCTCCACAAGCTCATTTCTGAGAGATAAGTGTGTGTGAAAGCCGTCCTTCAACTATCTTGTTGGGAACACAAAGTTTCTTTTCAGTTGCAAACTACACTCCATAAATATATATGGGGAGGTACAAACTCCAACACATTTTTACAGTGAAAACTGCAGGAACTTCAAACCGACACTAGGAAACAGACTGAGAAACCAGAGTAAAAGTTTCCCCTGCAACCCGTTCTATTTGTGCCAGATGAATGAACGTCTCTCCACATGCACAGTTCTGAGAGATAAGTGTGTGTGAAAGCCGTACTTCACGTAGATTGTTGGGAACAAAAAGTTTCTTTTCTGTGGCAAACTCCACTCCATACATATATATGGGGATGTACTATCTCCAAGTCCGTTTTACAGTGAAAACTGCAGGGACTTCAAACCGGCACTAGGAAAGAGACTGAGAAACCAGAGTTAAACTTTCACCTGCAAACCGTTCCCTTGTTGCTTGATGAACGAACGTCTCTCCACATGCTCATTTCTGAGAGATAAGTGTGTGTGAAAGACTTACTTCACCTAGATTTTTGGGAACACATAGTTTCTTTACATTAGCATACTCCACTAATTCATATATATGGGTATGTACTAGTTCCAACTCCTGTTTACAGTGAAAATTGCAGGAACTTCAAACCGGCACTAGGAAACATACTGAGACCAGAGTAAAAGTTTCTCCTGCAACCCGTTCCCTTGGTGCTAGATGAACGAACGTCTCTCCACATGCTCAGTTCTGAGAGATAAGTGTGTGTGAAAGCCGTCCTTCACCTAGCTTGTTGGGAACACAAAGTTTCTTTTCAGTTGCTAACTTCACTCCATACATATATATGATGAGGTACTAGCTCCAAATCGGTTTTACAGTGAAAACTGCAGGAACTTGAAACCGGCACTAGGAAACAGACTGAGAAACCAATGTAAAAGTTTCTCATGCAACACGTTCACTTGGTGCTAGATGAACGAACGTCTCTCTACATGCTCAGTTCTGAGAGATAAGTGTGTGTGAAAGCCGTCCTTCACATAACTTGTTGTGAACACAAAGTTTATTTTCAGTTGCAAAATCCACTCCATACATATATATTGGGAGGTACTAGCTCCAACTCGGTTTTACAGTGAAAACTGCAGGAACTTCAAACCGGCACTAGGAAACACACTGATAAACACGAGTAAAAGTTTCTCCTGAAACCCGTTCCCTTTGTACTAGATGAACGAAAGTCTCTCCACATGTTGTTTTCTGAGAGATGTGTGTGTGTGAAAGCTGTGCTTAACCTAGCTTGTTGGGAACACAAAGTTTCTTTTCAGTTGCAAACTCCACTCCATACTTATATATGGGGAGGTACAAACTCCAACTCGGGTTTACAGTGAAAACTGCAGGAATTTCAAACCGGCACTAGGAAACAAACTGAGAAACCAGAGTAAAAGATTCTCCTGCAAACCGTTCCCTTTGTGCTAGGTGAACGAACGTCTCACCACATGCTCATTTCTGAGAGATAAGTGTGTGTGAAAGCCTTACTTCACCTAGATTTTTGGGAACACATAGTTTCTTTACATTAGCATACTCCACACCTACATATATATGGGTATGTACTAGTTCCAACTCCGGTTTACAGTGAAAATTGCAGGAACTTCAAACTGGCACTCGGAAACAGACTGAGAAACCAGAGTAAAAGTTTTTCCTGCAACCCTTTCCCTTGGTGCTAGATGAATGAACGTCTCTCCACATGCTCAGTTCTGAGAGATAATTGTGTGTGAAAGCCGTCCTTCAACTATCTAGCTGGGAACACAATGTTTCTTTTCAGTTGCAAACACCACTCCATACATATATATGGGGAAGTACTAGCTCCAACTCGGTTTTACAGTGAAAACTGCAGGGACTTCGAAACGCCACTAGGAAACATACTGAGAAACCAGAGTAAAAGTTTCTCCTGCAACCCGTTCTATTTGTGCCAGAAGAACGAACGTCTCTCCACATGCTCAGTTCTGAGAGATAAGTGTGTGTGAAAGCCGTTCTTCACCTATCTTGTTGGGAACACAAAGTTTGTTTTCAGTTGCAAACTCCACTCCATACATATATATATTGGGAGGTACTAGCTCCAAATCCGTTTTACAGTGAAAACTGCAGGAACTTCAAACCGGCACTAGGAAACCGACTGAGAAAACAGAGTAAAAGTTTCTCCTGCAAACCGTTCCCTTGTTGCTAGATGAACGAACGTCTATCCACATGCTCATTTCTGAGAGATAAGTGTGCGTGAAAGCCGTACTTCACCTAGATTTTTGGGAACACATAGTTTCTTTACATTAGCAAACTCCACTCCTACATATATATGGGTATGTACAAGCTCCAACTCCGTTTTAGAGTGAAAACTGCAGTTACTTCAAACCGGCACTAGAAAAACATACTGAGACCAGAGTAAAAGTTTCTCCTGCAACCCGTTCCCTTGGTGCTAGATGAACGAACGTCTCTCCACATGCTCAGTTCTGAGAGATAAGTGTGTGTGAAAGCCGTCCTTCACATAGCTTGTTGGGAACACAAAGTTTCTTTTCAGTTGCTAACTTCACTCCATACATATATATGATGAGGTACTAGCTCCAAATCGGTTTTACAGTGAAAACTGCAGGAACTTGAAACCGGCACTAGGAAACAGACTGAGAAACCAATGTAAAAGTTTCTCATGCAACACGTTCACTTGGTGCGAGATGAACGAACGTCTCTCTACATGCTCAGTTCTGAGGGATAAGTGTGTGTGAAAGCCGTCCTTCACATAACTTGTTGTGAACACAAAGTTTATTTTCAGTTGCAAACTCCACTCCATACATATATATTGGGAGGTACTAGCTCCAACTCGGTTTTACAGTGAAAACTGCAGGAATTTCAAAACGGCCCTAAGAAACAGACTGAGAAACCAGAGTAAAAGTTTCTCCTGCAACCCGTTCCCTTTGTGCTAGATGAACGAACGTCTCTCCACATTGTCATTTCTGAGAGAAAATTGTGTGTGAAAGCCATCCTTCACCTATCTTGTTGGGAACACAAAGTTTCTTTTCAGTTGCAAATTCCACTCCATACATATATATGGGGAGGTATTAGCTCCAACTCGGTTTTACAGTGAAAACTGCAGGAACTTCTAAATGGCACTAGGAAACAGACTGAGAAACCAGAGTCAAAGTTTCTCCTGCAACCCGTTCCCTTGGTGCTAGATGAACGAACGTCTCTCCACAAGCTCAGTTTTGAGAAATAAGTGTGTGTGAAAGCCGTCCTTCACCTATCTTGTTGGGAACACAAAGTTTCTTTTCATTTGCAAACCCCACTCCATAAATATATATCGGGAGGTACAAGCTCCAACAACGTTTTACAGTGATAACTGCAGGAACTTCTAAATGGCACTAGGAAACAGACTGAGAAACCAGAGTCAAAGTTTCTCCTGCAATCTGTTCCATTGGTGCTAGATGAACGAACGTCTCTCCACATGCTCAGTTCTGAGAGATAAGTGTGTGTGAAATCCGTTCTTAACCTAGCTTGTTGGGAACACAAAGTTTCTTTTCAGTTGCAAACTCCACTCCATACATATATATGGGGAGGTACTAGCTACAACTCCTTTTTACAGTGAAACCTGCAGGAACTTCAAACCAGAACTAGGAAACAGACTGAGAAACCAGAGTAAATTTTCAATTGCCACCCGTTCCTTTGGTGCTATATGAACGAACGTCTCTCCACAAGCTCATTTCTGAGAGATAAGTGTGTGTGAAAGCCGTCCTTCACCTATCTTGTTGGGAACACAAAGTTTCTTTTCAGTTGCAAACTACACTCCATAAATATATATGGGGAGGTACAAACTCCAACACATTTTTACAGTGAAAACTGCAGGAACTTCAAACCGACACTAGGAAACAGACTGAGAAACCAGAGTAAAAGTTTCTCCTGCAACCCGTTCCCTTTGTGCTAGATGAACGAACGTCTCTCCACATTGTCATTTCTGAGAGAAAATTGTGTGTGAAAGCCATCCTTCACCTATCTTGTTGGGAACACAAAGTTTCTTTTCAGTTGCAAATTCCACTCCATACATATATATGGGGAGGTATTAGCTCCAACTCGGTTTTACAGTGAAAACTGCAGGAACTTCTAAATGGCACTAGGAAACAGACTGAGAAACCAGAGTCAAAGTTTCTCCTGCAACCCGTTCCCTTGGTGCTAGATGAACGAACGTCTCTCCACATTGTCATTTCTGAGAGAAAATTGTGTGTGAAAGCCATCCTTCACCTATCTTGTTGGGAACACAAAGTTTCTTTTCAGTTGCAAACTACACTCCATAAATATATATGGGGAGGTACAAACTCCAACACATTTTTACAGTGAAAACTGCAGGAACTTCAAACCGACACTAGGAAACAGACTGAGAAACCAGAGTAAAAGTTTCCCCTGCAACCCGTTCTATTTGTGCCAGATGAATGAACGTCTCTCCACATGCACAGTTCTGAGAGATAAGTGTGTGTGAAAGCCGTACTTCACGTAGATTGTTGGGAACAAAAAGTTTCTTTTCTGTGGCAAACTCCACTCCATACATATATATGGGGATGTACTATCTCCAAGTCCGTTTTACAGTGAAAACTGCAGGGACTTCAAACCGGCACTAGGAAAGAGACTGAGAAACCAGTGTTAAACTTTCACCTGCAAACCGTTCCCTTGTTGCTTGATGAACGAACGTCTCTCCACATGCTCAGTTCTGACAGATAAGTGAGTTTGAAAGACTTACTTCACCTAGATTTTTGGGAACACATAGTTTCTTTACATTAGCATACTCCACTCCTTCATATATATGGGTATGTACTAGTTCCAACTCCTGTTTACAGTGAAAATTGCAGGAACTTCAAACCGGCACTAGGAAACAGACTGAGAAACCAGAGTAAAAGTTTCTCATGCAACCCGTTCCCTTGGTGCTAGATGAACGAACGTCTCTCTACATGCTCATTTCTAAGAGATAAGTGTGTGTGAAAGCCGTCCTTAACATAACTTGTTGTGAACACAAAGTTTCTTTTCATTTGCAAACTCCACTCCATACATATATATGGGGAGGTACTTGTTCCAACTCCGTTTTACAGTGAAAACTGCAGGAACTTCAAAATGGCCCTAAGAAACAGACTGAGAAACCAGAGTAAAAGTTTCTCCTGCAAACCGTTCCCTTTGTGCTAGATGAACGAACCTCTCTCCACATTGTCAATTCTGATATAAAAGTGTGTGTGAAAGCCGTCCTTCAACTATCTTGTTATGAACACAAAGATTCTTTTCAGTTGAAAACTCCACTCCATACATATATATGGGGAAGTCCTAGCTCCAACTACGATTAACAGTGAAAACTTCAGGAACTACAAACGGGCACTAGTAAACATACGGGGAAACCAGAGCCAAAGTTTCCCCTGCAAACCGTTCCCTTTGTGCTAGATGAACGAACGTCTCTCCACATGCTCTGTTCTGAGAGATAAGTGTGTGTGAAAGCCGTCCTTCACCTAGCTTGTTGGGAACACAAAGTTTCTTTTCAGTTGCAAACTCCACTCCATACATATATATGGGGAGGTACAAGCTCCAACTCCGTTTTACAGTGAAAACTGCAGGAATTTCAAACTGGCACTAGGAAACAGACTGAGAAACCAGAGTAAAAGTTTCTCCTGCAAACCGTTCCCTTGGTGCTAGATGAACGAAAGTCTCTCCACATGCTCAGTTCTGAGAGATAATTGTGTGTGAAAGCCGTCATTCAACTAGCTTGTTGGGAACACAAAGATTCTTTTCAGTAGCAAACTCCACACCATAAATATATATGGGGAGGTACTAGCTCCAACTCCGTTTTACAGTGAAAACTGCAGGTACTTCAAAACGGCACTAGGAAACAGACTGAGAAACCAGAGTAAAAGTTTCTCATGCAACCCGTTCCCTTGGTGCTAGATGAACGAACGTCTCTCTACATGCGCATTTCTGAGAGATAAGTGTGTGTGAAAGCCGTCCTTAACATAACTAGTAGGGAAAACAAAATTTCTTTTCATTTTCAAACTCCACTCCATACATATATATGGGGAGGTACTTGTTCCCACTCGGTTTTACAGTGAAAACTGCAGGAACTTCAAAATGGCCCTAAGAAACAGACTGAGAAACCAGAGTAAAAGTTTCTCCTGCAACCCGTTCCCTTTGTGCTAGATGAACGAACGTCTCTCCACATTGTCAATTCTGAGATAAAAGTGTGTGTGAAACCCGTCCTTCAACTATCTTGTAATGAACCCAAAGTTTCTTTTCAGTTGCAAACTCCACTCCATACATATATATTTTGGAAGTTCTAGCTCCAACTACGATTAGCAGTGAAAACTTCAGGAACTACAAACGGGCACTAGGAAACATACGGAGAAACCAGAGCCAAAGTTTCCCCTGCAAACCGTTCCCTTTGTGCTAGATGAACGAACGTCTCTACACATGCTCAGTTCTGAGAGATAAGTGTGTGTGAAAGCCGTCCTTCACCTAGCTTGTTGGGAACACAAAGTTTCTTATCAGTTGCAAACTCCACTCCATACATATATATGGGGAGATACTAGCTCCAACTCCGTTTTACAGTGAAAACTGCAGGAACTTCAAACCGGCACTAGGAAACAGACTGAGAAACCAGAGTAAAAGTTTCTCCTGCAAACCGTTCCCTTGGTGCTAGATGAACGAAAGTCTCTCCACATGCTCAGTTCTGAGAGATAAGTGTGTGTGAAAGCCGTCATTCAATTAGCTTGTTGGGAACACAAAGATTCTTTTCAGTTGCAAACTCCACTCCATAAATATATATGGGGAGGTACTATCTCCAAGTCCGTTTTACAGTGAAAACTGCAGGGACTTCTAACCGGCACTAGGAAAGAGACTGAGAAAAAAGAGTAAAACTTTCACATGCAAACCGTTCCCTTGTTGCTAGATGAACGAACTTCTCCCCACATGCTCATTTCTGAGAGATAAGTGTGCGTGAAAGCCGTACTTAACCTAGATTTTTGGGAACACATAAATTCTTTTCATTTGCTAACTCCAATCCATACATATATATGAGGAGGTACAAGCTCCAACTCAATTTTACAATGAAAACTGCAGGAACTTCAAAACGGCACTAGGAAACAGACTGAGAAATCAGAGTAAATGTTTCTCCTTCAACCGTTCAATGGGTGCTAGATGAACGAACATCTCTCCACATGCTCATTTGTGAGAGATAATTTTGTGTGAAAGCCATACTTCACATAGATTTTTGGGAACACATATTTTCTTTTCAGTTGCAAACTCCAATCCATACATATATATGGGGAGGTACTAGCTCCAACTCGGTTTTACAGTGAAAACTGCAGGAACTTCAAACCGGCACTAGGAAACACACTGATAAACACGAGTAAAAGTTTCTCCTGAAACCCGTTCCCTTTGTACTAGATGAACGAAAGTCTCTCCACATGTTGTTTTCTGAGAGATAAGTGTGTGTGAAAGCTGTGCTTAACCTAGCTTGATGGGAACACAAAGTTTCTTTTCAGTTGCAAACTCCACACCATAAATATATATGGGGAGGTACTAGCTCCAACTCCGTTTTACAGTGAAAACTGCAGGTACTTCAAAACGGCACTAGGAAACAGACTGAGAAACCAGAGTAAAAGTTTCTCATGCAACCCGTTCCCTTGGTGCTAGATGAACGAACGTCTCTCTACATGCGCATTTCTGAGAGATAAGTGTGTGTGAAAGCCGTCCTTAACATAACTAGTAGGGAAAACAAAATTTCTTTTCATTTTCAAACTCCACTCCATACATATATATGGGGAGGTACTTGTTCCAACTCGGTTTTACAGTGAAAACTGCAGGAACTTCAAAATGGCCCTAAGAAACAGACTGAGAAACCAGAGTAAAAGTTTCTCCTGCAACCCGTTCCCTTTGTGCTAGATGAACGAACGTCTCTCCACATTGTCAATTCTGAGATAAAAGTGTGTGTGAAACCCGTCCTTCAACTATCTTGTAATGAACCCAAAGTTTCTTTTCAGTTGCAAACTCCACTCCATACATATATATTTTGGAAGTTCTAGCTCCAACTACGATTAGCAGTGAAAACTTCAGGAACTACAAACGGGCACTAGGAAACATACGGAGAAACCAGAGCCAAAGTTTCCCCTGCAAACCGTTCCCTTTGTGCTAGATGAACGAACGTCTCTACACATGCTCAGTTCTGAGAGATAAGTGTGTGTGAAAGCCGTCCTTCACCTAGCTTGTTGGGAACACAAAGTTTCTTATCAGTTGCAAACTCCACTCCATACATATATATGGGGAGATACTAGCTCCAACTCCGTTTTACAGTGAAAACTGCAGGAACTTCAAACCGGCACTAGGAAACAGACTGAGAAACCAGAGTAAAAGTTTCTCCTGCAAACCGTTCCCTTGGTGCTAGATGAACGAAAGTCTCTCCACATGCTCAGTTCTGAGAGATAAGTGTGTGTGAAAGCCGTCATTCAATTAGCTTGTTGGGAACACAAAGATTCTTTTCAGTTGCAAACTCCACTCCATAAATATATATGGGGAGGTACTATCTCCAAGTCCGTTTTACAGTGAAAACTGCAGGGACTTCTAACCGGCACTAGGAAAGAGACTGAGAAAAAAGAGTAAAACTTTCACATGCAAACAGTTCCCTTGTTGCTAGATGAACGAACTTCTCCCCACATGCTCATTTCTGAGAGATAAGTGTGCGTGAAAGCCGTACTTAACCTAGATTTTTGGGAACACATAAATTCTTTTCATTTGCTAACTCCAATCCATACATATATATGAGGAGGTACAAGCTCCAACTCAATTTTACAATGAAAACTGCAGGAACTTCAAAACGGCACTAGGAAACAGACTGAGAAATCAGAGTAAATGTTTCTCCTTCAACCGTTCAATGGGTGCTAGATGAACGAACATCTCTCCACATGCTCATTTGTGAGAGATAATTTTGTGTGAAAGCCATACTTCACATAGATTTTTGGGAACACATATTTTCTTTTCAGTTGCAAACTCCAATCCATACATATATATGGGGAGGTACTAGCTCCAACTCGGTTTTACAGTGAAAACTGCAGGAACTTCAAACCGGCACTAGGAAACACACTGATAAACACGAGTAAAAGTTTCTCCTGAAACCCGTTCCCTTTGTACTAGATGAACGAAAGTCTCTCCACATGTTGTTTTCTGAGAGATAAGTGTGTGTGAAAGCTGTGCTTAACCTAGCTTGATGGGAACACAAAGTTTCTTTTCAGTTGCAAACTCCACTCCATACTTATATATGGGGAGGTACAAGCTCCAACTCGGTTTTACAGTGAAAACTGCAGGAATTTCAAACCGGCACTAGGAAACAAACTGAGAAACCAGAGTAAAAGTTTCTCCTGCAAACCGTTCCCTTTGTGCTAGGTGAACGAACGTCTCACCACATGCTCATTTCTGAGAGATAAGTGTGTGTGAAAGCCTTACTTCACCTAGATTTTTGGGAACACATAGTTTCTTTACATTAGCATACTCCACTCCTACATATATATGGGTATGTACTAGTTCCAACTCCGGTTTACAGTGAAAATTGCAGGAACTTCAAACTGGCACTCGGAAACAGACTGAGAAACCAGAGTAAAAGTTTTTCCTGCAACCCTTTCCCTTGGTGCTAGATGAATGAACGTCTCTCCACATGCTCAGTTCTGAGAGATAATTGTGTGTGAAAGCCGTCCTTCAACTATCTTGCTGGGAACACAATGTTTCTTTTCAGTTGCAAACACCACTCCGTACATATATATGGGGAAATACTAGCTCCAACTCGGTTTTACAGTGAAAACTGCAGGGACTTCCAAACGGCACTAGGAAACATACTGAGATACCAGAGTAAAAGTTACTCCTGCAACCCGTTCTATTTGTGCCAGATGAACGAACGTCACTCCACATGCTCAGTTCTGAGGGATAAGTGTGTGTGAAAGCCGTCCTTCACATATGTTGTTGGGAACACAAAGTTTCTTTTCATTTGCAAACCCCAATTCATAAATATATATCGGGAGGTACAAGCTCCAACAAAGTTTTACAGTGATAACTGCAGGAACTTCAAACTGGCACTAGGAAAAATTCTGAGAAAGCAGAGTAAAAGTTTCTCCTGCAACCCGTTCTATTTATGCCAGATGAACGAACGTCTCTCCACATGCTCAGTTCTGAGAGATAAGTGTGTGTGAAAGCCGTCATTCAACTAGCTTGTTGGGAACACAAAGATTCTTTTCAGTTGCAAACTCCACTCCATAAATATATATGGGGAGGTACTACCTAAAACTCTGTTTTAAAGTGAAAACTGCAGGTACTTCAAACCGGCACTAGGAAACATACTGAGAAACCAGAGTAAAAGTTTCTCCTGCAACCCGTTCCCTTGGTGCTAGATGACGAACGTCTCTCCACATGCTCATTTCTGAGAGATAAGTGTGTGTGAAAGCCGTCCTTCACATAGCTTGTTGGGAACACAAAGTTTCTTTTCAGTTGCTAACTTCACTCCATTCATATATATGATGAGGTACTAGCTCCAACTCGGTTTTACAGTGAGAACTGCAGGAACTTCAAACCGGCAATAGGAAACAGACTGAGAAACCAATGTAAAAGTTTCTCATGCAACACGTTCCCTTTGTGCTAGATGAACGAACGTCTCTCTACATGCTCAGTTCTGAAAGATAAGTGTGTGTGAAAGCCGTCCTTCACATAACTTGTAGGGAACACAAAGTTTATTTTCAGTTGCAAACTCCACTCCATACATATATATGGGGATGTACTTGCTCCAAATCCGTTTTACAGTGAAAACTGCAGGAACTTCAAAACGGCCCTAAGAAACAGACTGAGAAACCAGAGTAAAAGTTTCTCCTGCATCCCGTTCCCTTTGTGCTAGATGAACGAACGTCTCTCCACATTGTCAATTCTGAGAGAAAATTGTGTGTGAAAGCCATCCTTCACCTATCTTGTTGGGAACAAAAAGTTTCTTTTCAGTTGCAAACCCCACTCCATAAATATATATCGGGAGGTACAAGCTCCAACAACGTTTTACAGTGATAACTGCAGGAACTTCAAACTGGCACTAGGAAAAATTCTGAGAAAGCAGAGTAAAAGTTTCTCCTGCAACCCGTTCTATTTATGCCAGATGAACGAACGTCTCTCCACATGCTCAGTTCTGAGAGATAAGTGAGTTTGAAAGCCGTCCTTCACCTAGCTAGTTTTGAACACAAAGTTTCTTTTCAGTTGCAAACTCTAATCCATACATATATATGGGGAGGTACTAGCTCCCACAATGTTTTACAGTGATAACTGGAGGAACTTCAAACCGGCACTAGGAAAAAGACTGAGAAACCAGAGTAAATGTTTCTCCTGCAACCCGTTCTATTTGTGCCAGATGAAAGAACGTCTCTCCACATGCTCAATTCTGAGAGATAAGTGTGTGTGAAAGCCGTCCTTAACATAACTAGTTGGGAACACAAAGTTTGTTTTCAGTTGCAAACTCCACTCCATACATATATATGGGGAGGTACTAGCTCCAAATCCGTTTTACAGTGAAAAGTGCAGGAATTTCAAACCGGCACTAGGAAACACACTGAGAAACCAGAGTAAAGTTTCACCTGCAAACCGTTCCCTTGGTGCTACATGAACGAAAGTCTCTCCACATGATCAGTTCTGAGAGATAAGTGTGTGTGAAAGCCGTCCTTCAACTAGCTTGTTGGGAAAACAAAGATTCTTTTCAGTTGCAAACTCCACTCCATAAATATATATGGGTAGGTACAAGCTCCAACACCGTTTTACAGTGAAAACTGCAGGAACTTCAAACCGGCACTAGGAAACAGACTGAGAAACCAGAGTAAAAGTTTCTCCTGCAACCCGTTCCCTTGGTGCTAGATGACGAACGTCTCTCCATATGCTCAGTTCTGAGAGATAAGTGTGTGTGGAATCCGTGCTTCACCTAGCTTGTTGGGAACACAAAGTTTCATTTCAGTTGCAAACTTCACTCCATACATATATATGATGAGGTACTAGCTCCAACTCGGTTTTACAGTGAAAACTGCAGGAACTTCAAACCGGCACTAGGAAACAGACTGAGAAACCAGATTAAAAGTTTCTCATGCAACCCGTTCCCTTGGTGCTAGATGAACGAACGTCTCTCTACATGCTCATTTCTGAGAGATAAGTGTGTGTGAAAGCCGTCCTTAACATAACTAGTTGGGAACACAAAGTTTCTTTTCATTTGCAAACTCCACTCCATACATATATATGGGGAGGTACTTGTTCCAACTCCGTTTTACAGTGAAAACTGCAGGAACTTCAAAATGGCCCTAAGAAACAGACTGAGAAACCAGAGTAAAAGTTTCTCCTGCAAACCGTTCCCTTTGTGCTAGATGAACGAACCTCTCTCCACATTGTCAATTCTGATATAAAATTGTGTGTGAAAGCCGTCCTTCAACTATCTTGTTATGAACCCAAAGTTTCTTTTCAGTTGCAAACACCACTCCATACATATATATGGGGAAGTTCTAGCTCCAACTACGATTAACAGTGAAAACTTCAGGAACTACAAACGGGCACTAGGAAACATACGGAGAAACCAGAGCCAAAGTTTCCCCTGCAAACCGTTCCCTTTGTGCTAGATGAACGAACGTCTCTACACATGCTCAGTTCTGAGAGATAAGTGTGTGTGAAAGCCGTCCTTCACCTAGCTTGTTGGGAACACAAAGTTTCTTATCAGTTGCAAACTCCACTCCATACATATATATGGGGAGACACTAGCTCCAACTCCGTTTAACAGTGAAAACTGCAGGAACTTCAAACCGGCACTAGGAAACAGACTGAGAAACCAGAGTAAAAGTTTCTCCTGCAAACCGTTCCCTTGGTGCTAGATGAACGAAAGTCTCTCCACATGCTCAGTTCTGAGAGATAAGTGTGTGTGAAAGCCGTCATTCAATTAGCTTGTTGGGAACACAAAGATTCTTTTCAGTTGCAAACTCCACTCCATAAATATATATGGGGAGGTACTAGCTCCAAATCCATTTTACAGTGAAAACTGCAGGTACTTCAAACCGGCACTAGGAAACATACTGAGAAACCAGAGTAAAAGTTTCTCCTGCAACCCGTTCCCTTGGTGCTAGATGACGAACGTCTCTCCACATGCTCAGTTCTGAGAGATAAGTGTGTTTGAAAGCCGTCCTTCACATAGCTTGTTGGGAACACAAAGTTTCTTTTCAGTTGCTAACTTCACTCCATTCATATATATGATGAGGTACTAGCTGCAACTCGGTTTTACAGTGAAAACTGCAGGAACTTCAAACCGGCAATAGGAAACAGACTGAGAAACCAATGTAAAAGTTTCTCATGCAACACGTTCCCTTGGTGCTAGATGAACGAACGTCTCTCTACATGCTCAATTCTGAGAGATAAGTGTGTGTGAAAGCCGTCCTTCACATAACTTGTTGGGAACACAAAGTTTATTTTCAGTTGCAAACCCCACTCCATAAATATATATCGGGAGGTACAAGCTCCAACAACGTTTTACAGTGATAACTGCAGGAACTTCAAACTGGCACTAGGAAAAAGTCTGAGAAACCAGAGTAAAAGTTTCTCCTGCAACCCGTTCTATTTGTGCCAGATGAACGAACGTCTCTCCACATGCTCAGTTCTAAGAGATAAATGTGTGTGAAAGCCGTTCTTCACCTATCTTGTTGGGAACACAAAGTTTCTTTTCAGTTGCAAACTCCACTCCATACATATATATATTGGGAGGTACTAGCTCCAAATCCGTTTTACAGTGAAAACTGCAGGAACTTCAAACCGGCACTAGGAAACAGACTGAGAAACCAGAGTAAAAGTTTCTCCTGCAAACCGTTCCCTTTGTGCTAGATGAATGAACTTCTCTCCACATGCTCAGTTCTGAGAGATAAGTGTGTGTTAAAGCCGCACTTCACTTAGCTTGTTGGGAACACAAAATTTCTTTTCAGTTGCAAACTCCACTCCATACATATATATGGGAAGGTAATAGCTCCAACTCTATTTTACAATGAAAACTGCAGGAACATCAAAACGGCACTAGGAAACAGACTGAGAAACCAGAGTAAAAGTTTCCCCTGCAAACCGTTCTATTTGTGCCAGATGAATGAACGTCTCTCAAAATGCACAGTTCTGAGAGATAAGTGTGTGTGAAATCCGTACTTCACGTAGATTGTTGGGAACATAAAGTTTCTTTTCTGTGGCAAACTCCACTCCATACATATATATGGGGAGGTACTATCTCCAAGTCCGTTTTACAGTGAAAACTGCAGGGACTTCTAACCGGCACTAGGAAAGAGAGTGAGAAACCAGAGTAAAACTTTCACCTGCAAACCGTTCCCTTGTTGCTAGATGAACGAACGTCTCCCCACATGCTCATTTCTGAGAGTAAGTGTGCGTGAAAGCCGTACTTCACCTAGATTTTTGGGAACACATAGTTTCTTTACATTAGCAAACTCCACTCCTACATATATATTTGTATGTACAAGCTCCAACTCCGTTTTAGAGTGAAAACTGCAGTTACTTCAAACCGGCACTAGAAAAACATACTGAGACCAGAGTAAAAGTTTCTCCTGCAACCCGTTCCCTTGGTGCTAGATGAACGAACGTCTCTCCACATGCTCAGTTCTGAGAGATAAGTGTGTGTGAAAGCCGTCCTTCACATAGCTTGTTGGGAACACAAAGTTTCTTTTCAGTTGCTAACTTCACTCCATACATATATATGATGAGGTACTAGCTCCAAATCGGTTTTACAGTGAAAACTGCAGGAACTTGAAACCGGCACTAGGAAACAGACTGAGAAACCAATGTAAAAGTTTCTCATGCAACACGTTCACTTGGTGCGAGATGAACGAACGTCTCTCTACATGCTCAGTTCTGAGGGATAAGTGTGTGTGAAAGCCGTCCTTCACATAACTTGTTGTGAACACAAAGTTTATTTTCAGTTGCAAACTCCACTCCATACATATATATTGGGAGGTACTAGCTCCAACTCGGTTTTACAGTGAAAACTGCAGGAATTTCAAAACGGCCCTAAGAAACAGACTGAGAAACCAGAGTAAAAGTTTCTCCTGCAACCCGTTCCCTTTGTGCTAGATGAACGAACGTCTCTCCACATTGTCATTTCTGAGAGAAAATTGTGTGTGAAAGCCATCCTTCACCTATCTTGCTGGGAAAACAAAGTTTCTTTTCAGTTGCAAATTCCACTCCATACATATATATGGGGAGGTATTAGCTCCAACTCGGTTTTACAGTGAAAACTGCAGGAACTTCTAAATGGCACTAGGAAACAGACTGAGAAACCAGAGTCAAAGTTTCTCCTGCAACCCGTTCCCTTGGTGCTAGATGAACGAACGTCTCTCCACAAGCTCAGTTTTGAGAAATAAGTGTGTGTGAAAGCCGTCCTTCACCTATCTTGTTGGGAACACAAAGTTTCTTTTCATTTGCAAACCCCACTCCATAAATATATATCGGGAGGTACAAGCTCCAACAAAGTTTTACAGTGATAACTGCAGGAACTTCTAAATGGCACTAGGAAACAGACTGAGAAACCAGAGTCAAAGTTTCTCCTGCAATCTGTTCCATTGGTGCTAGATGAACGAACGTCTCTCCACATGCTCAGTTCTGAGAGATAAGTGTGTGTGAAATCCGTTCTTAACCTAGCTTGTTGGGAACACAAAGTTTCTTTTCAGTTGCAAACTCCACTCCATACATATATATCGGGAGGTACTAGCTACAACTCCTTTTTACAGTGAAACCTGCAGGAACTTCAAACCAGAACTAGGAAACAGACTGAGAAACCAGAGTAAATTTTCAATTGCCACCCGTTCCTTTGGTGCTATATGAACGAACGTCTCTCCACAAGCTCATTTCTGAGAGATAAGTGTGTGTGAAAGCCGTCCTTCAACTATCTTGTTGGGAACACAAAGTTTCTTTTCAGTTGCAAACTACACTCCATAAATATATATGGGGAGGTACAAACTCCAACACATTTTTACAGTGAAAACTGCAGGAACTTCAAACCGACACTAGGAAACAGACTGAGAAACCAGAGTAAAAGTTTCCCCTGCAACCCGTTCTATTTGTGCCAGATGAATGAACGTCTCTCCACATGCACAGTTCTGAGAGATAAGTGTGTGTGAAAGCCGTACTTCACGTAGATTGTTGGGAACAAAAAGTTTCTTTTCTGTGGCAAACTCCACTCCATACATATATATGGGGATGTACTATCTCCAAGTCCGTTTTACAGTGAAAACTGCAGGGACTTCAAACCGGCACTAGGAAAGAGACTGAGAAACCAGAGTTAAACTTTCACCTGCAAACCGTTCCCTTGTTGCTTGATGAACGAACGTCTCTCCACATGCTCATTTCTGAGAGATAAGTGTGTGTGAAAGACTTACTTCACCTAGATTTTTGGGAACACATAGTTTCTTTACATTAGCATACTCCACTCCTTCATATATATGGGTATGTACTAGTTCCAACTCCTGTTTACAGTGAAAATTGCAGGAACTTCAAACCGGCACTAGGAAACATACTGAGACCAGAGTAAAAGTTTCTCCTGCAACCCGTTCCCTTGGTGCTAGATGAACGAACGTCTCTCCACATGCTCAGTTCTGAGAGATAAGTGTGTGTGAAAGCCGTCCTTCACCTAGCTTGTTGGGAACACAAAGTTTCTTTTCAGTTGCTAACTTCACTCCATACATATATATGATGAGGTACTAGCTCCAAATCGGTTTTACAGTGAAAACTGCAGGAACTTGAAACCGGCACTAGGAAACAGACTGAGAAACCAATGTAAAAGTTTCTCATGCAACCCGTTCCCTTGGTGCTAGATGAACGAACGTCTCTCTACATGCTCAGTTCTGAGAGATAAGTGTGTGTGAAAGCCGTCCTTCACATAACTTGTTGTGAACACAAAGTTTATTTTCAGTTGCAAACTCCACTCCATACATATATATTGGGAGGTACTAGCTCCAACTCGGTTTTACAGTGAAAACTGCAGGAACTTCAAACCGGCACTAGGAAACACACTGATAAACACGAGTAAAAGTTTCTCCTGAAACCTGTTCCCTTTGTACTAGATGAACGAAAGTCTCTCCACATGTTGTTTTCTGAGAGATGTGTGTGTGTGAAAGCTGTGCTTAACCTAGCTTGTTGGGAACACAAAGTTTCTTTTCAGTTGCAAACTCCACTCCATACTTATATATGGGGAGGTACAAACTCCAACTCGGTTTTACAGTGAAAACTGCAGGAATTTCAAACCGGCACTAGGAAACAAACTGAGAAACCAGAGTAAAAGATTCTCCTGCAAACCGTTCCCTTTGTGCTAGGTGAACGAACGTCTCACCACATGCTCATTTCTGAGAGATAAGTGTGTGTGAAAGCCTTACTTCACCTAGATTTTTGGGAACACATAGTTTCTTTACATTAGCATACTCCACACCTACATATATATGGGTATGTACTAGTTCCAACTCCGGTTTACAGTGAAAATTGCAGGAACTTCAAACTGGCACTCGGAAACAGACTGAGAAACCAGAGTAAAAGTTTTTCCTGCAACCCTTTCCCTTGGTGCTAGATGAATGAACGTCTCTCCACATGCTCAGTTCTGAGAGATAATTGTGTGTGAAAGCCGCCCTTCAACTATCTAGCTGGGAACACAATGTTTCTTTTCAGTTGCAAACACCACTCCATACATATATATGGGGAAGTACTAGCTCCAACTCGGTTTTACAGTGAAAACTGCAGGGACTTCGAAACGCCACTAGGAAACATACTGAGAAACCAGAGTAAAAGTTTCTCCTGCAACCCGTTCTATTTGTGCCAGAAGAACGAACGTCTCTCCACATGCTCAGTTCTGAGAGATATGTGTGTGTGAAAGCCGTTCTTCACCTATCTTGTTGGGAACACAAAGTTTGTTTTCAGTTGCAAACTCCACTCCATACATATATATATTGGGAGGTACTAGCTCCAAATCCGTTTTACAGTGAAAACTGCAGGAACTTCAAACCGGCACTAGGAAACCGACTGAGAAAACAGAGTAAAAGTTTCTCCTGCAAACCGTTCCCTTGTTGCTAGATGAACGAACGTCTATCCACATGCTCATTTCTGAGAGATAAGTGTGCGTGAAAGCCGTACTTCACCTCGATTTTTGGGAACACATAGTTTCTTTACATTAGCAAACTCCACTCCTACATATATATTTGTATGTACAAGCTCCAACTCCGTTTTAGAGTGAAAACTGCAGTTACTTCAAACCGGCACTAGAAAAACATACTGAGACCAGAGTAAAAGTTTCTCCTGCAACCCGTTCCCTTGGTGCTAGATGAACGAACGTCTCTCCACATGCTCAGTTCTGAGAGATAAGTGTGTGTGAAAGCCGTCCTTCACATAGCTTGTTGGGAACACAAAGTTTCTTTTCAGTTGCTAACTTCACTCCATACATATATATGATGAGGTACTAGCTCCAAATCGGTTTTACAGTGAAAACTGCAGGAACTTGAAACCGGCACTAGGAAACAGACTGAGAAACCAATGTAAAAGTTTCTCATGCAACACGTTCACTTGGTGCGAGATGAACGAACGTCTCTCTACATGCTCAGTTCTGAGGGATAAGTGTGTGTGAAAGCCGTCCTTCACATAACTTGTTGTGAACACAAAGTTTATTTTCAGTTGCAAACTCCACTCCATACATATATATTGGGAGGTACTAGCTCCAACTCGGTTTTACAGTGAAAACTGCAGGAATTTCAAAACGGCCCTAAGAAACAGACTGAGAAACCAGAGTAAAAGTTTCTCCTGCAACCCGTTCCCTTTGTGCTAGATGAACGAACGTCTCTCCACATTGTCATTTCTGAGAGAAAATTGTGTGTGAAAGCCATCCTTCACCTATCTTGTTGGGAACACAAAGTTTCTTTTCAGTTGCAAATTCCACTCCATACATATATATGGGGAGGTATTAGCTCCAACTCGGTTTTACAGTGAAAACTGCAGGAACTTCTAAATGGCACTAGGAAACAGACTGAGAAACCAGAGTCAAAGTTTCTCCTGCAACCCGTTCCCTTGGTGCTAGATGAACGAACGTCTCTCCACAAGCTCAGTTTTGAGAAATAAGTGTGTGTGAAAGCCGTCCTTCACCTATCTTGTTGGGAACACAAAGTTTCTTTTCATTTGCAAACCCCACTCCATAAATATATATCGGGAGGTACAAGCTCCAACAAAGTTTTACAGTGATAACTGCAGGAACTTCTAAATGGCACTAGGAAACAGACTGAGAAACCAGAGTCAAAGTTTCTCCTGCAATCTGTTCCATTGGTGCTAGATGAACGAACGTCTCTCCACATGCTCAGTTCTGAGAGATAAGTGTGTGTGAAATCCGTTCTTAACCTAGCTTGTTGGGAACACAAAGTTTCTTTTCAGTTGCAAACTCCACTCCATACATATATATCGGGAGGTACTAGCTACAACTCCTTTTTACAGTGAAACCTGCAGGAACTTCAAACCAGAACTAGGAAACAGACTGAGAAACCAGAGTAAATTTTCAATTGCCACCCGTTCCTTTGGTGCTATATGAACGAACGTCTCTCCACAAGCTCATTTCTGAGAGATAAGTGTGTGTGAAAGCCGTCCTTCAACTATCTTGTTGGGAACACAAAGTTTCTTTTCAGTTGCAAACTACACTCCATAAATATATATGGGGAGGTACAAACTCCAACACATTTTTACAGTGAAAACTGCAGGAACTTCAAACCGACACTAGGAAACAGACTGAGAAACCAGAGTAAAAGTTTCCCCTGCAACCCGTTCTATTTGTGCCAGATGAATGAACGTCTCTCCACATGCACAGTTCTGAGAGATAAGTGTGTGTGAAAGCCGTACTTCACGTAGATTGTTGGGAACAAAAAGTTTCTTTTCTGTGGCAAACTCCACTCCATACATATATATGGGGATGTACTATCTCCAAGTCCGTTTTACAGTGAAAACTGCAGGGACTTCAAACCGGCACTAGGAAAGAGACTGAGAAACCAGAGTTAAACTTTCACCTGCAAACCGTTCCCTTGTTGCTTGATGAACGAACGTCTCTCCACATGCTCATTTCTGAGAGATAAGTGTGTGTGAAAGACTTACTTCACCTAGATATTTGGGAACACATAGTTTCTTTACATTAGCATACTCCACTCCTTCATATATATGGGTATGTACTAGTTCCAACTCCTGTTTACAGTGAAAATTGCAGGAACTTCAAACCGGCACTAGGAAACATACTGAGACCAGAGTAAAAGTTTCTCCTGCAACCCGTTCCCTTGGTGCTAGATGAACGAACGTCTCTCCACATGCTCAGTTCTGAGAGATAAGTGTGTGTGAAAGCCGTCCTTCACCTAGCTTGTTGGGAACACAAAGTTTCTTTTCAGTTGCTAACTTCACTCCATACATATATATGATGAGGTACTAGCTCCAAATCCGTTTTACAGTGAAAACTGCAGGAACTTGAAACCGGCACTAGGAAACAGACTGAGAAACCAATGTAAAAGTTTCTCATGCAACCCGTTCCCTTGGTGCTAGATGAACGAACGTCTCTCTACATGCTCAGTTCTGAGAGATAAGTGTGTGTGAAAGCCGTCCTTCACATAACTTGTTGTGAACACAAAGTTTATTTTCAGTTGCAAACTCCACTCCATACATATATATTGGGAGGTACAAGCTCCAACTCGGTTTTACAGTGAAAACTGCAGGAACTTCAAACCGGCACTAGGAAACACACTGATAAACACGAGTAAAAGTTTCTCCTGAAACCTGTTCCCTTTGTACTAGATGAACGAAAGTCTCTCCACATGTTGTTTTCTGAGAGATGTGTGTGTGTGAAAGCTGTGCTTAACCTAGCTTGTTGGGAACACAAAGTTTCTTTTCAGTTGCAAACTCCACTCCATACTTATATATGGGGAGGTACAAACTCCAACTCGGTTTTACAGTGAAAACTGCAGGAATTTCAAACCGGCACTAGGAAACAAACTGAGAAACCAGAGTAAAAGATTCTCCTGCAAACCGTTCCCTTTGTGCTAGGTGAACGAACGTCTCACCACATGCTCATTTCTGAGAGATAAGTGTGTGTGAAAGCCTTACTTCACCTAGATTTTTGGGAACACATAGTTTCTTTACATTAGCATACTCCACACCTACATATATATGGGTATGTACTAGTTCCAACTCCGGTTTACAGTGAAAATTGCAGGAACTTCAAACTGGCACTCGGAAACAGACTGAGAAACCAGAGTAAAAGTTTTTCCTGCAACCCTTTCCCTTGGTGCTAGATGAATGAACGTCTCTCCACATGCTCAGTTCTGAGAGATAATTGTGTGTGAAAGCCGCCCTTCAACTATCTAGCTGGGAACACAATGTTTCTTTTCAGTTGCAAACACCACTCCATACATATATATGGGGAAGTACTAGCTCCAACTCGGTTTTACAGTGAAAACTGCAGGGACTTCGAAACGCCACTAGGAAACATACTGAGAAACCAGAGTAAAAGTTTCTCCTGCAACCCGTTCTATTTGTGCCAGAAGAACGAACGTCTCTCCACATGCTCAGTTCTGAGAGATATGTGTGTGTGAAAGCCGTTCTTCACCTATCTTGTTGGGAACACAAAGTTTGTTTTCAGTTGCAAACTCCACTCCATACATATATATATTGGGAGGTACTAGCTCCAAATCCGTTTTACAGTGAAAACTGCAGGAACTTCAAACCGGCACTAGGAAACCGACTGAGAAAACAGAGTAAAAGTTTCTCCTGCAAACCGTTCCCTTGTTGCTAGATGAACGAACGTCTATCCACATGCTCATTTCTGAGAGATAAGTGTGCGTGAAAGCCGTACTTCACCTAGATTTTTGGGAACACATAGTTTCTTTACATTAGCAAACTCCACTCCTACATATATATGGGTATGTACAAGCTCCAACTCCGTTTTAGAGTGAAAACTGCAGTTACTTCAAACCGGCACTAGAAAAACATACTGAGACCAGAGTAAAAGTTTCTCCTGCAACCCGTTCCCTTGGTGCTAGATGAACGAACGTCTCTCCACATGCTCAGTTCTGAGAGATAAGTGTGTGTGAAAGCCGTCCTTCACATAGCTTGTTGGGAACACAAAGTTTCTTTTCAGTTGCTAACTTCACTCCATACATATATATGATGAGGTACTAGCTCCAAATCGGTTTTACAGTGAAAACTGCAGGAACTTGAAACCGGCACTAGGAAACAGACTGAGAAACCAATGTAAAAGTTTCTCATGCAACACGTTCACTTGGTGCGAGATGAACGAACGTCTCTCTACATGCTCAGTTCTGAGGGATAAGTGTGTGTGAAAGCCGTCCTTCACATAACTTGTTGTGAACACAAAGTTTATTTTCAGTTGCAAACTCCACTCCATACATATATATTGGGAGGTACTAGCTCCAACTCGGTTTTACAGTGAAAACTGCAGGAATTTCAAAACGGCCCTAAGAAACAGACTGAGAAACCAGAGTAAAAGTTTCTCCTGCAACCCGTTCCCTTTGTGCTAGATGAACGAACGTCTCTCCACATTGTCATTTCTGAGAGAAAATTGTGTGTGAAAGCCATCCTTCACCTATCTTGTTGGGAACACAAAGTTTCTTTTCAGTTGCAAATTCCACTCCATACATATATATGGGGAGGTATTAGCTCCAACTCGGTTTTACAGTGAAAACTGCAGGAACTTCTAAATGGCACTAGGAAACAGACTGAGAAACCAGAGTCAAAGTTTCTCCTGCAACCCGTTCCCTTGGTGCTAGATGAACGAACGTCTCTCCACAAGCTCAGTTTTGAGAAATAAGTGTGTGTGAAAGCCGTCCTTCACCTATCTTGTTGGGAACACAAAGTTTCTTTTCATTTGCAAACCCCACTCCATAAATATATATCGGGAGGTACAAGCTCCAACAAAGTTTTACAGTGATAACTGCAGGAACTTCTAAATGGCACTAGGAAACAGACTGAGAAACCAGAGTCAAAGTTTCTCCTGCAATCTGTTCCATTGGTGCTAGATGAACGAACGTCTCTCCACATGCTCAGTTCTGAGAGATAAGTGTGTGTGAAATCCGTTCTTAACCTAGCTTGTTGGGAACACAAAGTTTCTTTTCAGTTGCAAACTCCACTCCATACATATATATGGGGAGGTACTAGCTACAACTCCTTTTTACAGTGAAACCTGCAGGAACTTCAAAACAGAACTAGGAAACAGACTGAGAAACCAGAGTAAATTTTCAATTGCCACCCGTTCCTTTGGTGCTATATGAACGAACGTCTCTCCACAAGCTCATTTCTGAGAGATAAGTGTGTGTGAAAGCCGTCCTTCACCTATCTTGTTGGGAACACAAAGTTTCTTTTCAGTTGCAAACTACACTCCATAAATATATATGGGGAGGTACAAACTCCAACACATTTTTACAGTGAAAACTGCAGGAACTTCAAACCGACACTAGGAAACAGACTGAGAAACCAGAGTAAAAGTTTCTCCTGCAACCCGTTCCCTTTGTGCTAGATGAACGAACGTCTCTCCACATTGTCATTTCTGAGAGAAAATTGTGTGTGAAAGCCATCCTTCACCTATCTTGTTGGGAACACAAAGTTTCTTTTCAGTTGCAAATTCCACTCCATACATATATATGGGGAGTTATTAGCTCCAACTCGGTTTTACAGTGAAAACTGCAGGAACTTCTAAATGGCACTAGGAAACAGACTGAGAAACCAGAGTCAAAGTTTCTCCTGCAACCCGTTCCCTTGGTGCTAGATGAACGAACGTCTCTCCACAAGCTCAGTTTTGAGAAATAAGTGTGTGTGAAAGCCGTCCTTCACCTATCTTGTTGGGAACACAAAGTTTCTTTTCATTTGCAAACCCCACTCCATAAATATATATCGGGAGGTACAAGCTCCAACAAAGTTTTACAGTGATAACTGCAGGAACTTCTAAATGGCACTAGGAAACAGACTGAGAAACCAGAGTCAAAGTTTCTCCTGCAATCTGTTCCATCGGTGCTAGATGAACGAACGTCTCTCCACATGCTCAGTTCTGAGAGATAAGTGTGTGTGAAATCCGTTCTTAACCTAGCTTGTTGGGAACACAAAGTTTCTTTTCAGTTGCAAACTCCACTCCATACATATATATCGGGAGGTACTAGCTACAACTCCTTTTTACAGTGAAACCTGCAGGAACTTCAAACCAGAACTAGGAAACAGACTGAGAAACCAGAGTAAATTTTCAATTGCCACCCGTTCCTTTGGTGCTATATGAACGAACGTCTCTCCACAAGCTCATTTCTGAGAGATAAGTGTGTGTGAAAGCCGTCCTTCAACTATCTTGTTGGGAACACAAAGTTTCTTTTCAGTTGCAAACTACACTCCATAAATATATATGGGGAGGTACAAACTCCAACACATTTTTACAGTGAAAACTGCAGGAACTTCAAACCGACACTAGGAAACAGACTGAGAAACCAGAGTAAAAGTTTCCCCTGCAACCCGTTCTATTTGTGCCAGATGAATGAACGTCTCTCCACATGCACAGTTCTGAGAGATAAGTGTGTGTGAAAGCCGTACTTCACGTAGATTGTTGGGAACAAAAAGTTTCTTTTCTGTGGCAAACTCCACTCCATACATATATATGGGGATGTACTATCTCCAAGTCCGTTTTACAGTGAAAACTGCAGGGACTTCAAACCGGCACTAGGAAAGAGACTGAGAAACCAGAGTTAAACTTTCACCTGCAAACCGTTCCCTTGTTGCTTGATGAACGAACGTCTCTCCACATGCTCATTTCTGAGAGATAAGTGTGTGTGAAAGACTTACTTCACCTAGATTTTTGGGAACACATAGTTTCTTTACATTAGCATACTCCACTCCTTCATATATATGGGTATGTACTAGTTCCAACTCCTGCTTACAGTGAAAATTGCAGGAACTTCAAACCGGCACTAGGAAACATACTGAGACCAGAGTAAAAGTTTCTCCTGCAACCCGTTCCCTTGGTGCTAGATGAACGAACGTCTCTCCACATGCTCAGTTCTGAGAGATAAGTGTGTGTGAAAGCCGTCCTTCACCTAGCTTGTTGGGAACACAAAGTTTCTTTTCAGTTGCTAACTTCACTCCATACATATATATGATGAGGTACTAGCTCCAAATCGGTTTTACAGTGAAAACTGCAGGAACTTGAAACCGGCACTAGGAAACAGACTGAGAAACCAATGTAAAAGTTTCTCATGCAACCCGTTCCCTTGGTGCTAGATGAACGAACGTCTCTCTACATGCTCAGTTCTGAGAGATAAGTGTGTGTGAAAGCCGTCCTTCACATAACTTGTTGTGAACACAAAGTTTATTTTCAGTTGCAAACTCCACTCCATACATATATATTGGGAGGTACTAGCTCCAACTCGGTTTTACAGTGAAAACTGCAGGAACTTCAAACCGGCACTAGGAAACACACTGATAAACACGAGTAAAAGTTTCTCCTGAAACCTGTTCCCTTTGTACTAGATGAACGAAAGTCTCTCCACATGTTGTTTTCTGAGAGATGTGTGTGTGTGAAAGCTGTGCTTAACCTAGCTTGTTGGGAACACAAAGTTTCTTTTCAGTTGCAAACTCCACTCCATACTTATATATGGGGAGGTACAAACTCCAACTCGGTTTTACAGTGAAAACTGCAGGAATTTCAAACCGGCACTAGGAAACAAACTGAGAAACCAGAGTAAAAGATTCTCCTGCAAACCGTTCCCTTTGTGCTAGGTGAACGAACGTCTCACCACATGCTCATTTCTGAGAGATAAGTGTGTGTGAAAGCCTTACTTCACCTAGATTTTTGGGAACACATAGTTTCTTTACATTAGCATACTCCACACCTACATATATATGGGTATGTACTAGTTCCAACTCCGGTTTACAGTGAAAATTGCAGGAACTTCAAACTGGCACTCGGAAACAGACTGAGAAACCAGAGTAAAAGTTTTTCCTGCAACCCTTTCCCTTGGTGCTAGATGAATGAACGTCTCTCCACATGCTCAGTTCTGAGAGATAATTGTGTGTGAAAGCCGCCCTTCAACTATCTAGCTGGGAACACAATGTTTCTTTTCAGTTGCAAACACCACTCCATACATATATATGGGGAAGTACTAGCTCCAACTCGGTTTTACAGTGAAAACTGCAGGGACTTCGAAACGCCACTAGGAAACATACTGAGAAACCAGAGTAAAAGTTTCTCCTGCAACCCGTTCTATTTGTGCCAGAAGAACGAACGTCTCTCCACATGCTCAGTTCTGAGAGATATGTGTGTGTGAAAGCCGTTCTTCACCTATCTTGTTGGGAACACAAAGTTTGTTTTCAGTTGCAAACTCCACTCCATACATATATATATTGGGAGGTACTAGCTCCAAATCCGTTTTACAGTGAAAACTGCAGGAACTTCAAACCGGCACTAGGAAACCGACTGAGAAAACAGAGTAAAAGTTTCTCCTGCAAACCGTTCCCTTGTTGCTAGATGAACGAACGTCTATCCACATGCTCATTTCTGAGAGATAAGTGTGCGTGAAAGCCGTACTTCACCTAGATTTTTGGGAACACATAGTTTCTTTACATTAGCAAACTCCACTCCTACATATATATGGGTATGTACAAGCTCCAACTCCGTTTTAGAGTGAAAACTGCAGTTACTTCAAACCGGCACTAGAAAAACATACTGAGACCAGAGTAAAAGTTTCTCCTGCAACCCGTTCCCTTGGTGCTAGATGAACGAACGTCTCTCCACATGCTCAGTTCTGAGAGATAAGTGTGTGTGAAAGCCGTCCTTCACATAGCTTGTTGGGAACACAAAGTTTCTTTTCAGTTGCTAACTTCACTCCATACATATATATGATGAGGTACTAGCTCCAAATCGGTTTTACAGTGAAAACTGCAGGAACTTGAAACCGGCACTAGGAAACAGACTGAGAAACCAATGTAAAAGTTTCTCATGCAACACGTTCACTTGGTGCGAGATGAACGAACGTCTCTCTACATGCTCAGTTCTGAGGGATAAGTGTGTGTGAAAGCCGTCCTTCACATAACTTGTTGTGAACACAAAGTTTATTTTCAGTTGCAAACTCCACTCCATACATATATATTGGGAGGTACTAGCTCCAACTCGGTTTTACAGTGAAAACTGCAGGAATTTCAAAACGGCCCTAAGAAACAGACTGAGAAACCAGAGTAAAAGTTTCTCCTGCAACCCGTTCCCTTTGTGCTAGATGAACGAACGTCTCTCCACATTGTCATTTCTGAGAGAAAATTGTGTGTGAAAGCCATCCTTCACCTATCTTGTTGGGAACACAAAGTTTCTTTTCAGTTGCAAATTCCACTCCATACATATATATGGGGAGGTATTAGCTCCAACTCGGTTTTACAGTGAAAACTGCAGGAACTTCTAAATGGCACTAGGAAACAGACTGAGAAACCAGAGTCAAAGTTTCTCCTGCAACCCGTTCCCTTGGTGCTAGATGAACGAACGTCTCTCCACAAGCTCAGTTTTGAGAAATAAGTGTGTGTGAAAGCCGTCCTTCACCTATCTTGTTGGGAACACAAAGTTTCTTTTCATTTGCAAACCCCACTCCATAAATATATATCGGGAGGTACAAGCTCCAACAAAGTTTTACAGTGATAACTGCAGGAACTTCTAAATGGCACTAGGAAACAGACTGAGAAACCAGAGTCAAAGTTTCTCCTGCAATCTGTTCCATTGGTGCTAGATGAACGAACGTCTCTCCACATGCTCAGTTCTGAGAGATAAGTGTGTGTGAAATCCGTTCTTAACCTAGCTTGTTGGGAACACAAAGTTTCTTTTCAGTTGCAAACTCCACTCCATACATATATATGGGGAGGTACTAGCTACAACTCCTTTTTACAGTGAAACCTGCAGGAACTTCAAACCAGAACTAGGAAACAGACTGAGAAACCAGAGTAAATTTTCAATTGCCACCCGTTCCTTTGGTGCTATATGAACGAACGTCTCTCCACAAGCTCATTTCTGAGAGATAAGTGTGTGTGAAAGCCGTCCTTCACCTATCTTGTTGGGAACACAAAGTTTCTTTTCAGTTGCAAACTACACTCCATAAATATATATGGGGAGGTACAAACTCCAACACATTTTTACAGTGAAAACTGCAGGAACTTCAAACCGACACTAGGAAACAGACTGAGAAACCAGAGTAAAAGTTTCTCCTGCAACCCGTTCCCTTTGTGCTAGATGAACGAACGTCTCTCCACATTGTCATTTCTGAGAGAAAATTGTGTGTGAAAGCCATCCTTCACCTATCTTGTTGGGAACACAAAGTTTCTTTTCAGTTGCAAATTCCACTCCATACATATATATGGGGAGTTATTAGCTCCAACTCGGTTTTACAGTGAAAACTGCAGGAACTTCTAAATGGCACTAGGAAACAGACTGAGAAACCAGAGTCAAAGTTTCTCCTGCAACCCGTTCCCTTGGTGCTAGATGAACGAACGTCTCTCCACAAGCTCAGTTTTGAGAAATAAGTGTGTGTGAAAGCCGTCCTTCACCTATCTTGTTGGGAACACAAAGTTTCTTTTCATTTGCAAACCCCACTCCATAAATATATATCGGGAGGTACAAGCTCCAACAAAGTTTTACAGTGATAACTGCAGGAACTTCTAAATGGCACTAGGAAACAGACTGAGAAACCAGAGTCAAAGTTTCTCCTGCAATCTGTTCCATTGGTGCTAGATGAACGAACGTCTCTCCACATGCTCAGTTCTGAGAGATAAGTGTGTGTGAAATCCGTTCTTAACCTAGCTTGTTGGGAACACAAAGTTTCTTTTCAGTTGCAAACTCCACTCCATACATATATATGGGGA
Organism: Camelus bactrianus; assembly: GCF_048773025.1. NCBI lineage: Eukaryota > Metazoa > Chordata > Mammalia > Artiodactyla > Camelidae > Camelus > Camelus bactrianus. Next base: position 24,940,851 of record NC_133566.1, on the reverse strand, counting down.
GGTACTAGCTACAACTCCTTTTTACAGTGAAACCTGCAGGAACTTCAAACCAGAACTAGGAAACAGACTGAGAAACCAGAGTAAATTTTCAATTGCCACCCGTTCCTTTGTTGCTATATGAACGAACGTCTCTCCACAAGCTCATTTCTGAGAGATAAGTGTGTGTGAAAGCCGTCCTTCACCTATCTTGTTGGGAACACAAAGTTTCTTTTCAGTTGCAAACTACACTCCATAAATATATATGGGGAGGTACAAACTCCAACACATTTTTACAGTGAAAACTGCAGGAACTTCAAACCGACACTAGGAAACAGACTGAGAAACCAGAGTAAAAGTTTCCCCTGCAACCCGTTCTATTTGTGCCAGATGAATGAACGTCTCTCCACATGCACAGTTCTGAGAGATAAGTGTGTGTGAAAGCCGTACTTCACGTAGATTGTTGGGAACAAAAAGTTTCTTTTCTGTGGCAAACTCCACTCCATACATATATATGGGGATATACTATCTCCAAGTCCGTTTTACAGTGAAAACTGCAGGGACTTCAAACCGGCACTAGGAAAGAGACTGAGAAACCAGAGTTAAACTTTCACCTGCAAACCGTTCCCTTTTTGCTTGATGAACGAACGTCTCTCCACATGCTCATTTCTGAGAGATAAGTGTGTGTGAAAGACTTACTTCACCTAGATTTTTGGGAACACATAGTTTCTTTACATTAGCATACTCCACTCCTTCATATATATGGGTATGTACTAGTTCCAACTCCTGTTTACAGTGAAAATTGCAGGAACTTCAAACCGGCACTAGGAAACATACTGAGACCAGAGTAAAAGTTTCTCCTGCAACCCGTTCCCTTGGTGCTAGATGAACGAACGTCTCTCCACATGCTCAGGTCTGAGAGATAAGTGTGTGTGAAAGCCGTCCTTCACCTAGCTTGTTGGGAACACAAAGTTTCTTTTCAGTTGCTAACTTCACTCCATACATATATATGATGAGGTACTAGCTCCAAATCGGTTTTACAGTGAAAACTGCAGGAACTTGAAACCGGCACTAGGAAACAGACTGAGAAACCAATGTAAAAGTTTCTCATGCAACACGTTCACTTGGTGCTAGATGAACGAACGTCTCTCTACATGCTCAGTTCTGAGAGATAAGTGTGTGTGAAAGCCGTCCTTCACATAACTTGTTGTGAACACAAAGTTTATTTTCAGTTGCAAACTCCACTCCATACATATATATTGGGAGGTACTAGCTCCAACTCGGTTTTACAGTGAAAACTGCAGGAACTTCAAACCGGCACTAGGAAACACACTGATAAACACGAGTAAAAGTTTCTCCTGAAACCCGTTCCCTTTGTACTAGATGAACGAAAGTCTCTCCACATGTTGTTTTCTGAGAGATGTGTGTGTGTGAAAGCTGTGCTTAACCTAGCTTGTTGGGAACACAAAGTTTCTTTTCAGTTGCAAACTCCACTCCATACTTATATATGGGGAGGTACAAACTCCAACTCGGTTTTACAGTGAAAACTGCAGGAATTTCAAACCGGCACTAGGAAACAAACTGAGAAACCAGAGTAAAAGATTCTCCTGCAAACCGTTCCCTTTGTGCTAGGTGAACGAACGTCTCACCACATGCTCATTTCTGAGAGATAAGTGTGTGTGAAAGCCTTACTTCACCTAGATTTTTGGGAACACATAGTTTCTTTACATTAGCATACTCCACACCTACATATATATGGGTATGTACTAGTTCCAACTCCGGTTTACAGTGAAAATTGCAGGAACTTCAAACTGGCACTCGGAAACAGACTGAGAAACCAGAGTAAAAGTTTTTCCTGCAACCCTTTCCCTTGGTGCTAGATGAATGAACGTCTCTCCACATGCTCAGTTCTGAGAGATAATTGTGTGTGAAAGCCGTCCTTCAACTATCTAGCTGGGAACACAATGTTTCTTTTCAGTTGCAAACACCACTCCATACATATATATGGGGAAGTACTAGCTCCAACTCGGTTTTACAGTGAAAACTGCAGGGACTTCGAAACGCCACTAGGAAACATACTGAGAAACCAGAGTAAAAGTTTCTCCTGCAACCCGTTCTATTTGTGCCAGAAGAACGAACGTCTCTCCACATGCTCAGTTCTGAGAGATAAGTGTGTGTGAAAGCCGTTCTTCACCTATCTTGTTGGGAACACAAAGTTTGTTTTCAGTTGCAAACTCCACTCCATACATATATATATTGGGAGGTACTAGCTCCAAATCCGTTTTACAGTGAAAACTGCAGGAACTTCAAACCGGCACTAGGAAACCGACTGAGAAAACAGAGTAAAAGTTTCTCCTGCAAACCGTTCCCTTGTTGCTAGATGAACGAACGTCTATCCACATGCTCATTTCTGAGAGATAAGTGTGCGTGAAAGCCGTACTTCACCTAGATTTTTGGGAACACATAGTTTCTTTACATTAGCAAACTCCACTCCTACATATATATGGGTATGTACAAGCTCCAACTCCGTTTTAGAGTGAAAACTGCAGTTACTTCAAACCGGCACTAGAAAAACATACTGAGACCAGAGTAAAAGTTTCTCCTGCAACCCGTTCCCTTGGTGCTAGATGAACGAACGTCTCTCCACATGCTCAGTTCTGAGGGATAAGTGTGTGTGAAAGCCGTCCTTCACATAACTTGTTGTGAACACAAAGTTTATTTTCAGTTGCAAACTCCACTCCATACATATATATTGGGAGGTACTAGCTCCAACTCGGTTTTACAGTGAAAACTGCAGGAATTTCAAAACGGCCCTAAGAAACAGACTGAGAAACCAGAGTAAAAGTTTCTCCTGCAACCCGTTCCCTTTGTGCTAGATGAACGAACGTCTCTCCACATTGTCATTTCTGAGAGAAAATTGTGTGTGAAAGCCATCCTTCACCTATCTTGTTGGGAACACAAAGTTTCTTTTCAGTTGCAAATTCCACTCCATACATATATATGGGGAGGTATTAGCTCCAACTCGGTTTTACAGTGAAAACTGCAGGAACTTCTAAATGGCACTAGGAAACAGACTGAGAAACCAGAGTCAAAGTTTCTCCTGCAACCCGTTCCCTTGGTGCTAGATGAACGAACGTCTCTCCACAAGCTCAGTTTTGAGAAATAAGTGTGTGTGAAAGCCGTCCTTCACCTATCTTGTTGGGAACACAAAGTTTCTTTTCATTTGCAAACCCCACTCCATAAATATATATCGGGAGGTACAAGCTCCAACAAAGTTTTACAGTGATAACTGCAGGAAATTCTAAATGGCACTAGGAAACAGACTGAGAAACCAGAGTCAAAGTTTCTCCTGCAATCTGTTCCATTGGTGCTAGATGAACGAACGTCTCTCCACATGCTCAGTTCTGAGAGATAAGTGTGTGTGAAATCCGTTCTTAACCTAGCTTGTTGGGAACACAAAGTTTCTTTTCAGTTGCAAACTCCACTCCATACATATATATGGGGAGGAACTAGCTACAACTCCTTTTTACAGTGAAACCTGCAGGAACTTCAAACCAGAACTAGGAAACAGACTGAGAAACCAGAGTAAATTTTCAATTGCCACCCGTTCCTTTGGTGCTATATGAACGAACGTCTCTCCACAAGCTCATTTCTGAGAGATAAGTGTGTGTGAAAGCCGTCCTTCACCTATCTTGTTGGGAACACAAAGTTTCTTTTCAGTTGCAAACTACACTCCATAAATATATATGGGGAGGTACAAACTCCAACACATTTTTACAGTGAAAACTGCAGGAACTTCAAACCGACACTAGGAAACAGACTGAGAAACCAGAGTAAAAGTTTCTCCTGCAACCCGTTCCCTTTGTGCTAGATGAACGTACGTCTCTCCACATTGTCATTTCTGAGAGAAAATTGTGTGTGAAAGCCATCCTTCACCTATCTTGTTGGGAACACAAAGTTTCTTTTCAGTTGCAAATTCCACTCCATACATATATATGGGGAGTTATTAGCTCCAACTCGGTTTTACAGTGAAAACTGCAGGAACTTCTAAATGGCACTAGGAAACAGACTGAGAAACCAGAGTCAAAGTTTCTCCTGCAACCCGTTCCCTTGGTGCTAGATGAACGAACGTCTCTCCACAAGCTCAGTTTTGAGAAATAAGTGTGTGTGAAAGCCGTCCTTCACCTATCTTGTTGGGAACACAAAGTTTCTTTTCATTTGCAAACCCCACTCCATAAATATATATCGGGTTGTACAAGCTCCAACAAAGTTTTACAGTGATAACTGCAGGAACTTCTAAATGGCACTAGGAAACAGACTGAGAAACCAGAGTCAAAGTTTCTCCTGCAATCTGTTCCATTGGTGCTAGATGAACGAACGTCTCTCCACATGCTCAGTTCTGAGAGATAAGTGTGTGTGAAATCCGTTCTTAACCTAGCTTGTTGGGAACACAAAGTTTCTTTTCAGTTGCAAACTCCACTCCATACATATATATGGGGAGGTACTAGCTACAACTCCTTTTTACAGTGAAACCTGCAGGAACTTCAAACCAGAACTAGGAAACAGACTGAGAAACCAGAGTAAATTTTCAATTGCCACCCGTTCCTTTGGTGCTATATGAACGAACGTCTCTCCACAAGTTCATTTCTGAGAGATAAGTGTGTGTGAAAGCCGTCCTTCACCTATCTTGTTGGGAACACAAAGTTTCTTTTCAGTTGCAAACTACACTCCATAAATATATATGGGGAGGTACAAACTCCAACACATTTTTACAGTGAAAACTGCAGGAACTTCAAACCGACACTAGGAAACAGACTGAGAAACCAGAGTAAAAGTTTCCCCTGCAACCCGTTCTATTTGTGCCAGATGAATGAACGTCTCTCCACATGCACAGTTCTGAGAGATAAGTGTGTGTGAAAGCCGTACTTCACGTAGATTGTTGGGAACAAAAAGTTTCTTTTCTGTGGCAAACTCCACTCCATACATATATATGGGGATATACTATCTCCAAGTCCGTTTTACAGTGAAAACTGCAGGGACTTCAAACCGGCACTAGGAAAGAGACTGAGAAACCAGAGTTAAACTTTCACCTGCAAACCGTTCCCTTGTTGCTTGATGAACGAACGTCTCTCCACATGCTCATTTCTGAGAGATAAGTGTGTGTGAAAGACTTACTTCACCTAGATTTTTGGGAACACATAGTTTCTTTACATTAGCATACTCCACTCCTTCATATATATGGGTATGTACTAGTTCCAACTCCTGTTTACAGTGAAAATTGCAGGAACTTCAAACCGGCACTAGGAAACATACTGAGACCAGAGTAAAAGTTTCTCCTGCAACCCGTTCCCTTGGTGCTAGATGAACGAACGTCTCTCCACATGCTCAGGTCTGAGAGATAAGTGTGTGTGAAAGCCGTCCTTCACCTAGCTTGTTGGGAACACAAAGTTTCTTTTCAGTTGCTAACTTCACTCCATACATATATATGATGAGGTACTAGCTCCAAATCGGTTTTACAGTGAAAACTGCAGGAACTTGAAACCGGCACTAGGAAACAGACTGAGAAACCAATGTAAAAGTTTCTCATGCAACACGTTCACTTGGTGCTAGATGAACGAACGTCTCTCTACATGCTCAGTTCTGAGAGATAAGTGTGTGTGAAAGCCGTCCTTCACATAACTTGTTGTGAACACAAAGTTTATTTTCAGTTGCAAACTCCACTCCATACATATATATTGGGAGGTACTAGCTCCAACTCGGTTTTACAGTGAAAACTGCAGGAACTTCAAACCGGCACTAGGAAACACACTGATAAACACGAGTAAAAGTTTCTCCTGAAACCCGTTCCCTTTGTACTAGATGAACGAAAGTCTCTCCACATGTTGTTTTCTGAGAGATGTGTGTGTGTGAAAGCTGTGCTTAACCTAGCTTGTTGGGAACACAAAGTTTCTTTCCGTTGCAAACTCCACTCCATACTTATATATGGGGAGGTACAAACTCCAACTCGGTTTTACAGTGAAAACTGCAGGAATTTCAAACCGGCACTAGGAAACAAACTGAGAAACCAGAGTAAAAGATTCTCCTGCAAACCGTTCCCTTTGTGCTAGGTGAACGAACGTCTCACCACATGCTCATTTCTGAGAGCTAAGTGTGTGTGAAAGCCTTACTTCACCTAGATTTTTGGGAACACATAGTTTCTTTACATTAGCATACTCCACACCTACATATATATGGGTATGTACTAGTTCCAACTCCGGTTTACAGTGAAAATTGCAGGAACTTCAAACTGGCACTCGGAAACAGACTGAGAAACCAGAGTAAAAGTTTTTCCTGCAACCCTTTCCCTTGGTGCTAGATGAATGAACGTCTCTCCACATGCTCAGTTCTGAGAGATAATTGTGTGTGAAAGCCGTCCTTCAACTATCTAGCTGGGAACACAATGTTTCTTTTCAGTTGCAAACACCACTCCATACATATATATGGGGAAGTACTAGCTCCAACTCGGTTTTACAGTGAAAACTGCAGGGACTTCGAAACGCCACTAGGAAACATACTGAGAAACCAGAGTAAAAGTTTCTCCTGCAACCCGTTCTATTTGTGCCAGAAGAACGAACGTCTCTCCACATGCTCAGTTCTGAGAGATAAGTGTGTGTGAAAGCCGTTCTTCACCTATCTTGTTGGGAACACAAAGTTTGTTTTCAGTTGCAAACTCCACTCCATACATATATATATTGGGAGGTACTAGCTCCAAATCCGTTTTACAGTGAAAACTGCAGGAACTTCAAACCGGCACTAGGAAACCGACTGAGAAAACAGAGTAAAAGTTTCTCCTGCAAACCGTTCCCTTGTTGCTAGATGAACGAACGTCTATCCACATGCTCATTTCTGAGAGATAAGTGTGCGTGAAAGCCGTACTTCACCTAGATTTTTGGGAACACATAGTTTCTTTACATTAGCAAACTCCACTCCTACATATATATGGGTATGTACAAGCTCCAACTCCGTTTTAGAGTGAAAACTGCAGTTACTTCAAACCGGCACTAGAAAAACATACTGAGACCAGAGTAAAAGTTTCTCCTGCAACCCGTTCCCTTGGTGCTAGATGAACGAACGTCTCTCCACATGCTCAGTTCTGAGGGATAAGTGTGTGTGAAAGCCGTCCTTCACATAACTTGTTGTGAACACAAAGTTTATTTTCAGTTGCAAACTCCACTCCATACATATATATTGGGAGGTACTAGCTCCAACTCGGTTTTACAGTGAAAACTGCAGGAATTTCAAAACGGCCCTAAGAAACAGACTGAGAAACCAGAGTAAAAGTTTCTCCTGCAACCCGTTCCCTTTGTGCTAGATGAACGAACGTCTCTCCACATTGTCATTTCTGAGAGAAAATTGTGTGTGAAAGCCATCCTTCACCTATCTTGTTGGGAACACAAAGTTTCTTTTCAGTTGCAAATTCCACTCCATACATATATATGGGGAGGTATTAGCTCCAACTCGGTTTTACAGTGAAAACTGCAGGAACTTCTAAATGGCACTAGGAAACAGACTGAGAAACCAGAGTCAAAGTTTCTCCTGCAACCCGTTCCCTTGGTGCTAGATGAACGAACGTCTCTCCACAAGCTCAGTTTTGAGAAATAAGTGTGTGTGAAAGCCGTCCTTCACCTATCTTGTTGGGAACACAAAGTTTCTTTTCATTTGCAAACCCCACTCCATAAATATATATCGGGAGGTACAAGCTCCAACAAAGTTTTACAGTGATAACTGCAGGAACTTCTAAATGGCACTAGGAAACAGACTGAGAAACCAGAGTCAAAGTTTCTCCTGCAATCTGTTCCATTGGTGCTAGATGAACGAACGTCTCTCCACATGCTCAGTTCTGAGAGATAAGTGTGTGTGAAATCCGTTCTTAACCTAGCTTGTTGGGAACACAAAGTTTCTTTTCAGTTGCAAACTCCACTCCATACATATATATGGGGAGGTACTAGATACAACTCCTTTTTACAGTGAAACCTGCAGGAACTTCAAACCAGAACTAGGAAACAGACTGAGAAACCAGAGTAAATTTTCAATTGCCACCCGTTCCTTTGGTGCTATATGAACGAACGTCTCTCCACAAGCTCATTTCTGAGAGATAAGTGTGTGTGAAAGCCGTCCTTCACCTATCTTGTTGGGAACACAAAGTTTCTTTTCAGTTGCAAACTACACTCCATAAATATATATGGGGAGGTACAAACTCCAACACATTTTTACAGTGAAAACTGCAGGAACTTCAAACCGACACTAGGAAACAGACTGAGAAACCAGAGTAAAAGTTTCCCCTGCAACCCGTTCTATTTGTGCCAGATGAATGAACGTCTCTCCACATGCACAGTTCTGAGAGATAAGTGTGTGTGAAAGCCGTACTTCACGTAGATTGTTGGGAACAAAAAGTTTCTTTTCTGTGGCAAACTCCACTCCATACATATATATGGGGATGTACTATCTCCAAGTCCGTTTTACAGTGAAAACTGCAGGGACTTCAATCCGGCACTAGGAAAGAGACTGAGAAACCAGAGTTAAACTTTCACCTGCAAACCGTTCCCTTGTTGCTTGATGAACGAACGTCTCTCCACATGCTCATTTCTGAGAGATAAGTGTGTGTGAAAGACTTACTTCACCTAGATTTTTGGGAACACATAGTTTCTTTACATTAGCATACTCCACTCCTTCATATATATGGGTATGTACTAGTTCCAACTCCTGTTTACAGTGAAAATTGCAGGAACTTCAAACCGGCACTAGGAAACATACTGAGACCAGAGTAAAAGTTTCTCCTGCAACCCGTTCCCTTGGTGCTAGATGAACGAACGTCTCTCCACATGCTCAGTTCTGAGAGATAAGTGTGTGTGAAAGCCGTCCTTCACCTAGCTTGTTGGGAACACAAAGTTTCTTTTCAGTTGCTAACTTCACTCCATACATATATATGATGAGGTACTAGCTCCAAATCGGTTTTACAGTGAAAACTGCAGGAACTTGAAACCGGCACTAGGAAACAGACTGAGAAACCAATGTAAAAGTTTCTCATGCAACACGTTCACTTGGTGCTAGATGAACGAACGTCTCTCTACATGCTCAGTTCTGAGAGATAAGTGTGTGTGAAAGCCGTCCTTCACATAACTTGTTGTGAACACAAAGTTTATTTTCAGTTGCAAACTCCACTCCATACATATATATTGGGAGGTACTAACTCCAACTCGGTTTTACAGTGAAAACTGCAGGAACTTCAAACCGGCACTAGGAAACACACTGATAAACACGAGTAAAAGTTTCTCCTGAAACCCGTTCCCTTTGTACTAGATGAACGAAAGTCTCTCCACATGTTGTTTTCTGAGAGATGTGTGTGTGTGAAAGCTGTGCTTAACCTAGCTTGTTGGGAACACAAAGTTTCTTTTCAGTTGCAAACTCCACTCCATACTTATATATGGGGAGGTACAAACTCCAACTCGGTTTTACAGTGAAAACTGCAGGAATTTCAAACTGGCACTAGGAAACAAACTGAGAAACCAGAGTAAAAGATTCTCCTGCAAACCGTTCCCTTTGTGCTAGGTGAACGAACGTCTCACCACATGCTCATTTCTGAGAGATAAGTGTGTGTGAAAGCCTTACTTCACCTAGATTTTTGGGAACACATAGTTTCTTTACATTAGCATACTCCAAACCTACATATATATGGGTATGTACTAGTTCCAACTCCGGTTTACAGTGAAAATTGCAGGAACTTCAAACTGGCACTCGGAAACAGACTGAGAAACCAGAGTAAAAGTTTTTCCTGCAACCCTTTCCCTTGGTGCTAGATGAATGAACGTCTCTCCACATGCTCAGTTCTGAGAGATAATTGTGTGTGAAAGCCGTCCTTCAACTATCTAGCTGGGAACACAATGTTTCTTTTCAGTTGCAAACACCACTCCATACATATATATGGGGAAGTACTAGCTCCAACTCGGTTTTACAGTGAAAACTGCAGGGACTTCGAAACGCCACTAGGAAACATACTGAGAAACCAGAGTAAAAGTTTCTCCTGCAACCCGTTCTATTTGTGCCAGAAGAACGAACGTCTCTCCACATGCTCAGTTCTGAGAGATAAGTGTGTGTGAAAGCCGTTCTTCACCTATCTTGTTGGGAACACAAAGTTTGTTTTCAGTTGCAAACTCCACTCCATACATATATATATTGGGAGGTACTAGCTCCAAATCCGTTTTACAGTGAAAACTGCAGGAACTTCAAACCGGCACTAGGAAACCGACTGAGAAAACAGAGTAAAAGTTTCTCCTGCAAACCGTTCCCTTGTTGCTAGATGAACGAACGTCTATCGACATGCTCATTTCTGAGAGATAAGTGTGCGTGAAAGCCGTACTTCACCTAGATTTTTGGGAACACATAGTTTCTTTACATTAGCAAACTCCACTCCTACATATATATGGGTATGTACAAGCTCCAACTCCGTTTTAGAGTGAAAACTGCAGTTACTTCAAACCGGCACTAGAAAAACATACTGAGACCAGAGTAAAAGTTTCTCCTGCAACCCGTTCCCTTGGTGCTAGATGAACGAACGTCTCTCCACATGCTCAGTTCTGAGAGATTAGTGTGTGTGAAAGCCGTCCTTCACCTAGCTTGTTGGGAACACAAAGTTTCTTTTCAGTTGCTAACTTCACTCCATACATATATATGATGAGGTACTAGCTCCAAATCGGTTTTACAGTGAAAACTGCAGGAACTTGAAACCGGCACTAGGAAACAGACTGAGAAACCAATGTAAAAGTTTCTCATGCAACACGTTCACTTGGTGCTAGATGAACGAACGTCTCTCTACATGCTCCGTTCTGAGAGATAAGTGTGTTTGAAAGCCGTCCTTCACATAACTTGTTGTGAACACAAAGTTTATTTTCAGTTGCAAACTCCACTCCATACATATATATTGGGAGGTACTAGCTCCAACTCGGTTTTACAGTGAAAACTGCAGGAATTTCAAAACGGCCCTAAGAAACAGACTGAGAAACCAGAGTAAAAGTTTCTCCTGCAACCCGTTCCCTTTGTGCTAGATGAACGAACGTCTCTCCACATTGTCATTTCTGAGAGAAAATTGTGTGTGAAAGCCATCCTTCACCTATCTTGTTGGGAACACAAAGTTTCTATTCAGTTGCAAACTCAACTCCATACATATATATGGGGAGGTATTAGCTCCAACTCGGTTTTACAGTGAAAACTGCAGGAACTTCTAAACGGCACTAGGAAACAGACTGAGAAACCAGAGTCAAAGTTTCTCCTGCAACCCGTTCCCTTGGTGCTAGATGAACGAACGTCTCTCCACAAGCTCAGTTTTGAGAAATAAGTGTGTGTGAAAGCCGTCCTTCACCTATCTTGTTGGGAACACAAAGTTTCTTTTCATTTGCAAACCCCACTCCATAAATATATATCGGGAGGTACAAGCTCCAACAAAGTTTTACAGTGATAACTGCAGGAACTTCAAACTGGCACTAGGAAAAAGACTGAGAAACCAGAGTAAAGTTTATCCTGCAACCCGTACTATTTGTGCCAGATGAACGAACGTCTCTCCACATGCTCAGTTCTGAGAGATAAGTGTGTGTGAAAGCCGTTCTTCTCCTATCTTGTAGGGAACACAAAGTTTGTTTTCAGTAGCCAACTCCACACCATACATATAGGTGGGGTGGTATTAGCTCCAACTCGGTTTTACAGTGAAAACTGCAGGAACTTCTAAATGGCACTAGGAAACAGACTGAGAAACCAGAGTCAAAGTTTCCCCTGCAATCTGTTCCATTGGTGCTAGATGAACGAACGTCTCTCCACATGCTCAGTTCTGAGAGATAAGTGTGTGTGAAATCCGTTCTTAACCTAGCTTGTTGGGAACACAAAGTTTCTTTTCAGTTGCAAACTCCACTCCATACATATATATGGGGAGGTACTAGATACAACTCCTTTTTACAGTGAAACCTGCAGGAACTTCAAACCAGAACTAGGAAACAGACTGAGAAACCAGAGTAAATTTTCAATTGCCACCCGTTCCTTTGGTGCTATATGAACGAACGTCTCTCCACAAGCTCATTTCTGAGAGATAAGTGTGTATGAAAGCCGTCCTTCACCTATCTTGTTGGGAACACAAAGTTTCTTTTCAGTTGCAAACTACACTCCATAAATATATATGGGGAGGTACAAACTCCAACACATTTTTACAGTGAAAACTGCAGGAACTTCAAACCGACACTAGGAAACAGACTGAGAAACCAGAGTAAAAGATTCCCCTGCAACCCGTTCTATTTGTGCCAGATGAATGAACGTCTCTCCACATGCACAGTTCTGAGAGATAAGTGTGTGTGAAAGCCGTACTTCACGTAGATTGTTGGGAACAAAAAGTTTCTTTTCTGTGGCAAACTCCACTCCATACATATATATGGGGATGTACTATCTCCAAGTCCGTTTTACAGTGAAAACTGCAGGGACTTCAAACTGGCACTCGGAAACAGACTGAGAAACCAGAGTAAAAGTTTTTCCTGCAACCCTTTCCCTTGGTGCTAGATGAACGAACGTCTCTCCACATGCTCAGTTCTGAGAGATATGTGTGTGTGAAAGCCGTCCTTCACATAGCTTGTTGGGAACACAAAGTTTCTTTTCAGCTGCTAACTTCACTCCATACATATATATGATGAGGTACTAGCTCCAACTCGGTTTTACAGTGAAAACTGCAGGAACTTCAAACCGGCACTAGGAAACAGACTGAGAAACCAATGTAAAAGTTTCTCATGCAACACGTTCCCTTGGTGCTAGATGAACGAACGTCTCTCTACATGCTCAGTTCTGAGAGATAAGTGTGTGTGGAAGCCGTCCTTCACATAACTTGTTGTGAACACAAAGTTTATTTTCAGTTGCAAACTCCACTCCATACATATATATCGGGAGGTACTAGCTCCAACTCGGTTTTACAGTGAAAACTGCAGGAATTTCAAAACGGCCCTAAGAAACAGACTGAGAAACCAGAGTCAAAGTTTCTCCTGCAACCCGTTCCCTTGGTGCTAGATGAACGAACGTCTCTCCACAAGCTCAGTTTTGAGAAATAAGTGTGTGTGAAAGCCGTCCTTCACCTATCTTGTTGGGAACACAAAGTTTCTTTTCATTTGCAAACCCCACTCCATAAATATATATCGGGAGGTACAAGCTCCAACAAAGTTTTACAGTGATAACTGCAGGAACTTCAAACTGGCACTAGGAAAAATACTGAGAAACCAGAGTAATGTTTCTCCTGCAACCCGTTCTATTTGTGCCAATGAACGAACGTCTCTCCACATGCTCAGTTCTGAGAGATAAGTGTGTGTGAAAGCCGTTCTTCTCCTATCTTGTTGGGAACACAAAGTTTGTTTTTCGTAGCAAACTCCACACCATACATATATATTGGGAGGTACTAGCTCCAAATCCGTTTTACAGTGAAAACTGCAGAAATTTCAAACCGGCACTAGGAAACAGACTGAGAAACCAGAGTAAAAGTTTCTCCTGCAAACCGTTCCCTTGGTGCTAGATGAACGAACGTCTCTCCACATGATCAGTTCTGAGATATAAGTGTGTGTGAAAGCCGTCCTTCAACTAGCTTGTTGGGAACACAAAGATTCTTTTCAGTTGCAAACTCCACTCCATAAATATATATGGGGAGATAATAGCTCCAACACAGTTTTACAATGAAAACTGCAGGAACATCAAAACGGCACTAGGAAACAGACTGAGAAACCAGAGTAAAAGTTTCTCCTGCAAACCGTTCCCTTTGTGCTAGATGAACGAACGTATCTCCACATTGTCAGTTCTGAGAGAAAAGTGTGTTTGAAAGCCGTCCTTCACCTACCTTGTTGGGAACACAAAGTTTCTTTTCAGTTGCAAACTCCACTCCATACATATATGTGGGGAGGTATTAGCTCCAACTCGGTTTTACAGTGAAAACTGCAGGAACTTCTAAACGGCACTAGGAAACAGACTGGAAACCATAGTCAAAGTTTCTCCTGCAATCCGTTCCATTGGTGCTAGATGAACGAACTTCTCTCCACATGCTCAGTTCTGAGAGATAAGTGTGTGTGAAATCTGTACTTAACTTAGCTTGTTGGGAACACAAAGTTTCTTTTCAGTTGCAAACTCCACTCCATACATATATATGGGGAGGTACTAGCTACAACTCTTTTTACAGCGAAACCTGCAGGAACTTCAAACCAGAACTAGGAAACAGACTGAGAAACCAGAGTAAATTTTCAATTGCCACCCGTTCCTTTGGTGCTATATGAACGAACGTCTCTCCACAAGCTCATTTCTGAGAGATAAGTGTGTGTGAAAGCCGTCCTTCACCTATCTTGTTGGGAACACAAAGTTTCTTTTCAGTTGCAAACTACAATCCATAAATATATATGGGGAGGTACAAACTCCAACACATTTTTACAGTGAAAACTGCAGGAACTTCAAACCGACACTAGGAAACAGACTGAGAAACCAGAGTAAAAATTTCCCCTGCAACCCGTTCTATTTGTGCCAGATGAATGAACGTCTCTCCACATGCACAGTTCTGAGAGATAAGTGTGTGTGAAAGCCGTACTTCACGTAGATTGTTGGGAACAAAAAGTTTCTTTTCTGTGGCAAACTCCACTCCATACATATATATGGGGATGTACTATCTCGAAGTCCGTTTTACAGTGAAAACTGCAGGGACTTCAAACCGGCACTAGGAAAGAGACTGAGAAACCAGAGTTAAACTTTCACCTGCAAACCGTTCCCTTGTTGCTAGATGAACGAACGTCTCTCCACATGCTCATTTCTGAGAGATAAGTGTGTGTGAAAGCCTTACTTCACCTAGATTTTTGGGAACACATAGTTTCTTTACATTAGCATACTCCACTCCTTCATATATATGGGTATGTACTAGTTCCAACTCCGGTTTACAGTGAAAATTGCAGGAACTTCAAACTGGCACTCGGAAACAGACTGAGAAACCAGAGTAAAAGTTTTTCCTGCAACCCTTTCCCTTGGTGCTAGATGAACGAACGTCTCTCCACATGCTCAGTTCTGAGAGATATGTGTGTGTGAAAGCAGTCCTTCACATAGCCTGTTGGGAACAAAAAGTTTCTTTTCAGCTGCTAACTTCACTCCATACATATATATGATGAGGTACTAGCTCCAACTCGGTTTTACAGTGAAAACTGCAGGAATTTCAAAACGGCCCTAAGAAACAGACTGAGAAACCAGAGTAAAAGTTTCTCCTGCAACCCGTTCCCTTTGTGCTAGATGAACGAACGTCTCTCCACATTGTCATTTCTGAGAGAAAATTGTGTGTGAAAGCCGTCCTTCACCTATCTTGTTGGGAACACAAAGTTTCTTTTCAGTTGCAAACTCCACTCCATACATATATATGGGGAGGTATTAGCTCCAAATCGGTTTTACAGTGAAAACTGCAGGAAATTCTAAACGGCACTAGGAAACAGACTGAGAAACCAGAGTCAAAGTTTCTCCTGCAACCCGTTCCCTTGGTGCTAGATGAACGAACGTCTCTCCACAAGCTCAGTTTTGAGAAATAAGTGTGTGTGAAAGCCGTCCTTCACCTATCTTATTGGGAACACAAAGTTTCTTTTCATTTGCAAACCCACTCCATAAATATATATCGGGAGGTACAACCTCCAACAAAGTTTTACAGTGATAACTGCAGGAACTTCAAACTGGCACTAGGAAAAATACTGAGAAACCAGAGTAATGTTTCTCCTGCAACCCGTTCTATTTGTGCCAGATGAACGAACGTCTCTCCACATGTTCAGTTCTGAGAGATAAGTGTGTGTGAAAGCCGTTCTTCTCCTATCTTGTTGGGAACACAAAGTTTGTTTTTAGTAGCAAACTCCACACCATACATATATATAGGGAGGTACTAGCTCCAAATCCGTTTTACAGTGAAAACTGCAGGAATTTCAAACCGGCACTAGGAAACAGACTGAGAAACCAGAGTAAATGTTTCTCCTGCAAACCGTTCCCTTGGTGCTAGATGAACGAACGTCTCTCCACATGATCAGTTCTGAGATATAAGTGTGTGTGAAAGCCGTCCTTCAACTAGCTTGTTGGGAACACAAAGATTCTTTTCAGTTGCAAACTCCACTCCATAAATATATATGGGGAGATAATAGTTCCAACACAGTTTTACAAGGAAAACTGCAGGAACATCAAAACGGCACTAGGAAACAGACTGAGAAACCAGAGTAAAAGTTTCTCCTGCAAACCGTTCCCTTTGTGCTAGATGAACGAACGTATCTCCACATTGTCAGTTCTGAGAGAAAAGTGTGTTTGAAAGCCGTCCTTCACCTACCTTGTTGGGAACACAAAGTTTCTTTTCAGTTGCAAACTCCACTCCATACATATATGTGGGGAGGTATTAGCTCCAACTCGGTTTTACAGTGAAAACTGCAGGAACTTCTAAACGGCACTAGGAAACAGACTGGAAACCATAGTCAAAGTTTCTCCTGCAATCCGTTCCATTGTTGCTAGATGAACGAACGTCTCTCCACATGCTCAGTTCTGAGAGATAAGTGTGTGTGAAATCCGTTCTTAACCTAGCTTGTTGGGAACACAAAGTTTCTTTTCAGTTGCAAACTCCACTCCATACATATATATGGGGAGGTACTAGCTACAACTCCTTTTTACAGCGAAACCTGCAGGAACTTCAAACCAGAACTAGGAAACAGACTGAGAAACCAGAGTAAATTTTCAATTGCCACCCGTTCCTTTGGTGCTATATGAACGAACGTCTCTCCACAAGCTCATTTCTGAGAGATAAGTGTGTGTGAAAGCCGTCCTTCACCTATCTTGTTGGGAACACAAAGTTTCTTTTCAGTTGCAAACTACACTCCATAAATATATATGGGGAGGTACAAACTCCAACACATTTTTTCAGTGAAAACTGCAGGAACTTCAAACCGACACTAGGAAACAGACTGAGAAACCAGAGTAAAAGTTTCCCCTGCAACCCGTTCTATTTGTGCCAGATGAATGAACGTCTCTCCACATGCACAGTTCTGAGAGATAAGTGTGTGTGAAAGCCGTACTTCACGTAGATTGTTGGGAACAAAAAGTTTCTTTTCTGTGGCAAACTCCACTCCATACATATATATGGGGATGTACTATCTCGAAGTCCGTTTTACAGTGAAAACTGCAGGGACTTCAAACCGGCACTAGGAAAGAGACTGAGAAACCAGAGTTAAACTTTCACCTGCAAACCGTTCCCTTGTTGCTAGATGAACGAACGTCTCTCCACATGCTCATTTCTGAGAGGTAAGTGTGTGTGAAAGCCTTACTTCACCTAGATTTTTGGGAACACATAGTTTCTTTACATTAGCATACTCCACTCCTTCATATATATGGGTATGTACTAGTTCCAACTCCGGTTTACAGTGAAAATTGCAGGAACTTCAAACTGGCACTCGGAAACAGACTGAGAAACCAGAGTAAAAGTTTTTCCTGCAACCCTTTCCCTTGGTGCTAGATGAACGAACGTCTCTCCACATGCTCAGTTCTGAGAGATATGTGTGTGTGAAAGCAGTCCTTCACATAGCTTGTTGGGAACAAAAAGTTTCTTTTCAGCTGCTAACTTCACTCCATACATATATATGATGAGGTACTAGCTCCAACTCGGTTTTACAGTGAAAACTGCAGGAATTTCAAAACGGCCCTAAGAAACAGACTGAGAAACCAGAGTAAAAGTTTCTCCTGCAACCCGTTCCCTTTGTGCTAGATGAACGAACGTCTCTCCACATTGTCATTTCTGAGAGAAAATTGTGTGTGAAAGCCGTCCTTCACCTATCTTGTTGGGAACACAAAGTTTCTTTTCAGTTGCAAACTCCACTCCATACATATATATGGGGAGGTATTAGCTCCAAATCGGTTTTACAGTGAAAACTGCAGGAAATTCTAAACGGCACTAGGAAACAGACTGAGAAACCAGAGTCAAAGTTTCTCCTGCAACCCGTTCCCTTGGTGCTAGATGAACGAACGTCTCTCCACAAGCTCAGTTTTGAGAAATAAGTGTGTGTGAAAGCCGTCCTTCACCTATCTTATTGGGAACACAAAGTTTCTTTTCATTTGCAAACCCACTCCATAAATATATATCGGGAGGTACAAGCTCCAACAAAGTTTTACAGTGATAACTGCAGGAACTTCAAACTGGCACTAGGAAAAATACTGAGAAACCAGAGTAATGTTTCTCCTGCAACCCGTTCTATTTGTGCCAGATGAACGAACGTCTCTCCACATGTTCAGTTCTGAGAGATAAGTGTGTGTGAAAGCCGTTCTTCTCCTATCTTGTTGGGAACACAAAGTTTGTTTTTAGTAGCAAACTCCACACCATACGTATATATAGGGAGGTACTAGCTCCAAATCCGTTTTACAGTGAAAACTGCAGGAATTTCAAACCGGCACTAGGAAACAGACTGAGAAACCAGAGTAAATGTTTCTCCTGCAAACCGTTCCCTTGGTGCTAGATGAACGAACGTCTCTCCACATGATCAGTTCTGAGATATAAGTGTGTGTGAAAGCCGTCCTTCAACTAGCTTGTTGGGAACACAAAGATTCTTTTCAGTTGCAAACTCCACTCCATAAATATATATGGGGAGATAATAGCTCCAACACAGTTTTACAAGGAAAACTGCAGGAACATCAAAACGGCACTAGGAAACAGACTGAGAAACCAGAGTAAAAGTTTCTCCTGCAAACCGTTCCCTTTGTGCTAGATGAACGAACGTATCTCCACATTGTCAGTTCTGAGAGAAAAGTGTGTTTGAAAGCCGTCCTTCACCTACCTTGTTGGGAACACAAAGTTTCTTTTCAGTTGCAAACTCCACTCCATACATATATGTGGGGAGGTATTAGCTCCAACTCGGTTTTACAGTGAAAACTGCAGGAACTTCTAAACGGCACTAGGAAACAGACTGGAAACCATAGTCAAAGTTTCTCCTGCAATCCGTTCCATTGGTGCTAGATGAACGAACGTCTCTCCACATGCTCAGTTCTGAGAGATAAGTGTGTGTGAAATCCGTTCTTAACCTAGCTTGTTGGGAACACAAAGTTTCTTTTCAGTTGCAAACTCCACTCCATACATATATGTGGGGAGGTATTATCTCCAACTCGGTTTTACAGTGAAAATTGCAGGAACTTCTAAACGGCACTATGAAACAGACTGAGAAACCAGAGTCAAAGTTTCTCCTGCAATCCGTTCCATTGGTGCTAGATGAACGAACGTCTCTCCACATGCTCAGTTCTGAGAGATAAGTGTGTGTGAAATCCGTCCTTAAACTAGCTTGTTGGGAACACAAAGTTTCTTTTCAGTTGCAAACTCCACTCCATACATATATATGGGGAGGTACTAGATACAACTCCTTTTTACAGTGAAACCTGCAGGAACTTCATACCAGCACTAGGAAACAGACTGAGAAACCAGAGTAAAAGTTTCAAATGCAACCCGTTCCTTTGGTGCTATATGAACGAACGTCTCTCAACAAGCTCATTTCTGAGAGATAATTGTGTGTGAAAGCCGTCCTTCAACTATCTTGTTGGGAACACAAAGTTTCTTTTCAGTTGCAATCTCCAATCCATAAATATATATGGGGAGGTACAAACTGCAAAACATTTTTACAGTGAAAACTGCAGGAACTTCAAACCGACACTAGGAAACAGACTGAGAAACCAGAGTAAAAGTTTCTCCTGCAACCCGTTCCCTTTCTGCTAGATGAACGAACGCCTCTCCACATTGTCATTTCTGAGAGAAAATTGTGTGTGAAAGCCATCCTTCACCTATCTTGTTGGGAACACAAAGTTTCTTTTCAGTTGCAAACTCCACTCCATAAATATATATGGGGAGGTATTAGCTCCAACTCGGTTTTACAGTGAAAACTGCAGGAACTTCAAACTGGCACTAGGAAAAAGACTGAGAAACCAGAGTAAAGTTTCTCCTGCAATACGTTCTATTTGTGCCAGATGAACGAACGTCTCTCCACATGCTCAGTTCTGAGAGATAAGTGTGTGTGAAAGCCGTTCTTCTCCTAACTTGTTGGGAACACAAAGTTTGTTTTCAGTAGCAAACTCCACACTATACATATATATTGGGAGGTACTAGCTCCAACACAGTTTTACAGTGAAAATTGCAGGAACTTCTAAACGGCACTAGGAAACAGACTGAGAAACCAGAGTAAATGTTTCTCCTGCAACCCGTTCCCTTTGTGCTAGATGAACGAACGTCTCTCCACATGATCAGTTCTGAGATATAATTGTGTGTGAAAGCCGTCCTTCAACTAGCTTGTTGGGAACACAAAGATTCTTTTCAGTTGCAAACTCCACTCCATAAATATATATGGGGAGGTACTTGCTCCAACTCCGTTTTACAGTGAAAACTGCAGGTACTTCAAACCGGCACTAGGAAACAGACTGAGAAACCAGAGTAAAAGTTTCTCTTGCAACCCGTTCCCTTGGTGCTAGATGACGAACTTCTCTCCACATGCTCAGTTCTGAGAGATAAGTGTGTGTGAGAGCCGTCCTTCACATAGCTTGTTGGGAACACAAAGTTTCTTTTCAGTTGCTAACTTCACTCCATTCATATATATGATGAGGTAGTAGCTCCAACTCGGTTTTACAGTGAAAACTGCAGGAACTTCAAACCGGCACTAGGAAACAGACTGAGATACCAATGTAAAAGTTTCTCATGCAACACGTTCCCTTGGTGCTAGATGAACGAACGTCTCTCTACATGCTCAGTTCTGAGAGATAAATGTGTGTGAAAGCCGTCCTTCACATAACTTGTTGAAAACAAAGTTTATTTTCAGTTGCAAACTCCACTCCATACATATATATGGGGATGTACTTGCTCCAAATCCGTTTACAGTGAAAACTGCAGGAACTTCAAAACGGCCCTAAGAAACAGACTGAGAAACCAGAGTAAAAGTTTCTCCTGCATCCCGTTCCATTTGTGCTAGATGAACGAACGTCTCTCCACATTGTCAATTCTGAGAGAAAATTGTGTGTGAAAGCCATCCTTCAACTATCTTGTTGGGAACACAAAGTTTCTTTTCAGTTGCAAACTCCACTCCATACATATATATGGGGAGGTATTAGCTCCAACTCGGTTTTACAGTGAAAACTGCAGGAACTTCTAAACGGCACTAGGAAACAGACTGAGAAACCAGAGCCAAAGTTTCCCCTGCAAACCGTTCCTTTTGTGCTAGATGAACGAACGTCTCTCCACAAGCTCAGTTTTGAGAGATGTGTGTGTGAAACCCGTCCTTCACCTATCTTGTTGGGAACAAAAAGTTTCTTTTCAGTTGCAAACCCCACTCCATAAATATATATCGGGAGGTACAATCTCCAACAACGTTTTACAGTGATAACTGCAGGAACTTCAAACTGGCACTAGGAAAAAGTTTGAGAAACCAGAGTAAAAGTTTCTCCTGCAACCCGTTCTATTTGTGCCAGATGAACGAACGTCTCTCCACATGCTCAGTTCTGAGAGATAAGTGTGTGTGAAAGCCGTTTTTCACCTATCTTGTTGGGAAAACAAAGTTTGTTTTCAGTTGCAAACTCCAATCCATACATATATATATTGGGAGGTACTAGCTCCAAATCCGTTTTACAGTGAAAACTGCAGGAACTTCAAACCGGCACTAGGAAACAGACTGAGAAACCAGAGAAAAAGTTTCTCCTGCAAACCGTTCCCTTTGTGCTAGATGAACGAACTTCTCTCCACATGCTCAGTTCTGAGAGATAAGTGTGTGTTAAAGCCGTCCTTCAACTAGCTTGTTGGGAACACAAAATTTCTTTTCAGTTGCAAACTCCACTCCTTACATATATATGGGGTGGTAATAGCTCCAACTCTATTTTACAATGAAAACTGCAGGAACATCAAAACGGCACTAGGAAACAGACTGAGAAACCAGAGTAAAAGTTTCCCCTGCAACCCGTTCTATTTGTGCCAGATGAATGAACGTCTCTCCACATGCACAGTTCTGAGAGATATGTGTGTGTGAAAGCCGTACTTCACGTAGATTGTTGGGAACAAAAAGTTTCTTTTCTGTGGCAAACTCCACTCCATACATATATATGGGGAGGTACTATCTCCAAGTCCGTTTTACAGTGAAAACTGCAGGGACTTCAAACCGGCACTAGGAAAGAGACTGAGAAACCAGAGTAAAACTTTCACCTGCAAACCGTTCCCTTGTTGCTAGATGAACGAACGTCTCTCCACATGCTCATTTCTGAGAGATAAGTGTGCGTGAAAGCCGTACTTCACCTAGATTTTTGGGAACACATAGTTTCTTTACATTAGCAAAATCCACTCCTACATATATATGGGTATGTACTAGCTCCAAATCCGTTTTACAGTGAAAACTGCAGGTACTTCAAAACGGCACTAGGAAACGTACACAGAAACCAGAGTAAAAGTTTCTCCTGCAACCCATTCCCTTGGTGCTAGATGACGAACGTCTCTCCACATGCTCAGTTCTGAGAGATAAGTGTGTGTGAAAGCCGTCCTTCACATAACTTGTTGTGAACACAAAGTTTATTTTTAGTTGCAAACTCCACTCCATACATATATATGGGGATGTACTTGCTCCAAATCCGTTTTACAGTGAAAACTGCAGGAATTTCAAAACGGCCCTAAGAAACAGACTGAGAAACCAGAGTCAAAATTTCTCCTGCAACCCGTTCCCTTGGTGCTAGATGAACGAACGTCTCTCCACATGCTCAGTTCTGAGAGATAAGTGTGTGTGAAATCCGTACTTAACCTAGATTTTTGGGAACACATAGATTCTTTTCAGTTGCTAACTCCAATCCATACATATATATGGGGAGGTACAAGCACCAACTCAATTTTACAATGAAAACTGCAGGTACCTCAAAACGGCACTAGGAAACAGACTGAGAATCCAGAGTAAATGTTTCCCCTGCAACCCGTTCTATTTGTGCCAGATGAATGAACGTTTCTCCACATGCACAGTTCTGAGAGATAAATGTGTGTGAAAGCCGTACTTCACGTAGATTGTTGGGAACAAAAAGATTCTTTTCTGTGGCAAACTCCACTCCATACATATATATGGGGAAGTAATATCTCCAAGTCCGTTTTACAGTGAAAACTGCAGGGACTTCAAACCGGCAATTGGAAAGAGACTGAGAAACCAGAGTAAAACCTTCACCTGCAAACTTTTCCCTTGTTGCTAGATGAACGAACGTCTCTCCACATGCTCATTTCTGAGAGAAAAGTGTGTGTGAAAGCCTTACTTCACCTAGATTTTTGGGAACACATAGTTTCTTTACATTAGCATACTCCACTCCTACATATATATGGGTATGTACTAGTTCCAACACCGGTTTACAGTGAAAATTGCAGGAACTTCAAACTGGCACTCGGAAACAGACTGAGAAACCAGAGTAAAAGTTTTTCCTGCAACCCTTTCCCTTGGTGCTAGATGAACGAAAGTCTCTCCACATGCTCAGTTCTGAGAGATAATTGTGTGTGAAAGCCGTCCTTCAACTATCTTGCTGGGAACACAATGTTTCTTTTCAGTTGCAAACACCACTCCATACATATATATGGGGAATACTAGCTCCAACTCGGTTTTACAGTGAAAACTGTAGGGAATTCGAAACGGCACTAGGAATCATAATGAGAAACCAGAGTAAAAGTTTCTCCTGCAACGCGTTCTATTTGTGCCAGAAGAACGAACGTCTCTCCACATGCTCAGTTCTGAGAGATAAGTGTGTGTGAAAGCCGTTCTTCACCTATTTTCTTGGGAACACAAAGTTTGTTTTCAGTTGCAAACTCCACTCCATACATATATATATTGAAAGGTACTAGCTCCAAATCCGTTTTACAGTGAAAACTGCAGGAACTTCAAACCGGCACTAGGAAACAGACTGAGAAAACAGAGTAAAAGTTTCTCCTGCAAACCGTTCCCTTTTTGCTAGATGAACGAACGTCTATCCACATGCTTATTTCTGAGAGATAAGTGTGCGTGAAAGCCGTACTTCACCTAGATTTATGGGAACACATAGTTTCTTTATATTAGCAAACTCCACTCCTACATATATATGGGTATGTACAAGCTCCAACTCCGTTTTACAGTGAAAACTGCAGGTACTTCAAACCAGCACTAGGAAACATACTGAGAAACCAGAGTAAAAGTTGCTCCTGCAACCCGTTCCCTTGGTGCTAGATGACGAACGTCTCTCCACATGCTCAGTTCTGAGAGATAAGTGTGTGTGAAAGCCGTCCTTCACATAGCTTGTTGGGAACACAAAGTTTCTTTTCAGTTGCTAACTTCACTCCATACATACATATGATGAGGTACTAGCTCCAACTCGGTTTTACAGTGAAAACTGCAGGAACTTCTAAACGGCACTAGGAAACAGACTGAGAAACCAGAGTAAAAGTTTCTCCTGCAACCCGTTGCCTTGGTGTTAGATGAACGAACGTCTCTCCACAAGCTCAGTATTGAGAAATAAGTGTGTGTGAAAGCCGTCCTTCACCTACCTTGTTGGGAACACAAAGTTTCTTTTCAGTTGCAAACTCCACTCCATACATATATGTGGGGAGGTATTAGCTCCAACTCGGTTTTACAGTGAAAACTGCAGGAACTTCTAAACGGCACTAGGAAACAGACTGGAAACCAGAGTCAAAGTTTCTCCTGCAATCCGTTCCATTGTTGCTAGATGAACGAACGTCTCTCCACATGCTCAGTTCTGAGAGATAAGTATGTGTGAAATCCGTTCTTAACCTAGTTTGTTGGGAACACAAAGTTTCTTTTCAGTTGCAAACTCCACTCCATACATATATATGGGGAGGTACTAGCTACAACTCCTTTTTACAGCGAAACCTGCAGGAACTTCAAACCAGAACTAGGAAACAGACTGAGAAACCAGAGTAAAAGTTTCTCTTGCAACCCGTTCCCTTGGTGCTAGATGACGAACGTCTCTCCACATGCTCAGTTCTGAGAGATAAGTGTGTGTGAAAGCCGTCCTTCACATAGCTTGTTGGGAACACAAAGTTTCTTTTCAGTTGCTAACTTCACTCCATTCATATATATGATGAGGTAGTAGCTCCAACTCGGTTTTACAGTGAAAACTGCAGGAACTTCAAACCGGCACTAGGAAACAGACTGAGATACCAATGTAAAAGTTTCTCATGCAACACGTTCCCTTGGTGCTAGATGAACGAACGTCTCTCTACATGCTCAGTTCTGAGAGATAAATGTGTGTGAAAGCCGTCCTTCACATAACTTGTTGAAAACAAAGTTTATTTTCAGTTGCAAACTCCACTCCATACATATATATGGGGATGTACTTGCTCCAAATCCGTTTACAGTGAAAACTGCAGGAACTTCAAAACGGCCCTAAGAAACAGACTGAGAAACCAGAGTAAAAGTTTCTCCTGCATCCCGTTCCATTTGTGCTAGATGAACGAACGTCTCTCCACATTGTCAATTCTGAGAGAAAATTGTGTGTGAAAGCCATCCTTCAACTATCTTGTTGGGAACACAAAGTTTCTTTTCAGTTGCAAACTCCACTCCATACATATATATGGGGAGGTATTAGCTCCAACTCGGTTTTACAGTGAAAACTGCAGGAACTTCTAAACGGCACTAGGAAACAGACTGAGAAACCAGAGCCAAAGTTTCCCCTGTAAACCGTTCCTTTTGTGCTAGATGAACGAACGTCTCTCCACAAGCTCAATTTTGAGAGATGTGTGTGTGAAACCCGTCCTTCACCTATCTTGTTGGGAACAAAAAGTTTCTTTTCAGTTGCAAACCCCACTCCATAAATATATATCGGGAGGTACAATCTCCAACAACGTTTTACAGTGATAACTGCAGGAACTTCAAACTGGCACTAGGAAACAGACTGAGAAACCAGAGTAAAAGTTTCTCCTGCAACCCGTTGCCTTGGTGTTAGATGAACGAACGTCTCTCCACAAGCTCAGTATTGAGAAATAAGTGTGTGTGAAAGCCGTCCTTCACCTACCTTGTTGGGAACACAAAGTTTCTTTTCAGTTGCAAACTCCACTCCATACATATATGTGGGGAGGTATTAGCTCCAACTCGGTTTTACAGTGAAAACTGCAGGAACTTCTAAACGGCACTAGGAAACAGACTGGAAACCAGAGTCAAAGTTTCTCCTGCAATCCGTTCCATTGTTGCTAGATGAACGAACGTCTCTCCACATGCTCAGTTCTGAGAGATAAGTATGTGTGAAATCCGTTCTTAACCTAGTTTGTTGGGAACACAAAGTTTCTTTTCAGTTGCAAACTCCACTCCATACATATATATGGGGAGGTACTAGCTACAACTCCTTTTTACAGCGAAACCTGCAGGAACTTCAAACCAGAACTAGGAAACAGACTGAGAAACCAGAGTAAAAGTTTCTCTTGCAACCCGTTCCCTTGGTGCTAGATGACGAACGTCTCTCCACATGCTCAGTTCTGAGAGATAAGTGTGTGTGAAAGCCGTCCTTCACATAGCTTGTTGGGAACACAAAGTTTCTTTTCAGTTGCTAACTTCACTCCATTCATATATATGATGAGGTAGTAGCTCCAACTCGGTTTTACAGTGAAAACTGCAGGAACTTCAAACCGGCACTAGGAAACAGACTGAGATACCAATGTAAAAGTTTCTCATGCAACACGTTCCCTTGGTGCTAGATGAACGAACGTCTCTCTACATGCTCAGTTCTGAGAGATAAATGTGTGTGAAAGCCGTCCTTCACATAACTTGTTGAAAACAAAGTTTATTTTCAGTTGCAAACTCCACTCCATACATATATATGGGGATGTACTTGCTCCAAATCCGTTTACAGTGAAAACTGCAGGAACTTCAAAACGGCCCTAAGAAACAGACTGAGAAACCAGAGTAAAAGTTTCTCCTGCATCCCGTTCCATTTGTGCTAGATGAACGAACGTCTCTCCACATTGTCAATTCTGAGAGAAAATTGTGTGTGAAAGCCATCCTTCAACTATCTTGTTGGGAACACAAAGTTTCTTTTCAGTTGCAAACTCCACTCCATACATATATATGGGGAGGTATTAGCTCCAACTCGGTTTTACAGTGAAAACTGCAGGAACTTCTAAACGGCACTAGGAAACAGACTGAGAAACCAGAGCCAAAGTTTCCCCTGTAAACCGTTCCTTTTGTGCTAGATGAACGAACGTCTCTCCACAAGCTCAATTTTGAGAGATGTGTGTGTGAAACCCGTCCTTCACCTATCTTGTTGGGAACAAAAAGTTTCTTTTCAGTTGCAAACCCCACTCCATAAATATATATCGGGAGGTACAATCTCCAACAACGTTTTACAGTGATAACTGCAGGAACTTCAAACTGGCACTAGGAAACAGACTGAGAAACCAGAGTAAAAGTTTCTCCTGCAACCCGTTGCCTTGGTGTTAGATGAACGAACGTCTCTCCACAAGCTCAGTATTGAGAAATAAGTGTGTGTGAAAGCCGTCCTTCACCTACCTTGTTGGGAACACAAAGTTTCTTTTCAGTTGCAAACTCCACTCCATACATATATGTGGGGAGGTATTAGCTCCAACTCGGTTTTACAGTGAAAACTGCAGGAACTTCTAAACGGCACTAGGAAACAGACTGGAAACCAGAGTCAAAGTTTCTCCTGCAATCCGTTCCATTGTTGCTAGATGAACGAACGTCTCTCCACATGCTCAGTTCTGAGAGATAAGTATGTGTGAAATCCGTTCTTAACCTAGTTTGTTGGGAACACAAAGTTTCTTTTCAGTTGCAAACTCCACTCCATACATATATATGGGGAGGTACTAGCTACAACTCCTTTTTACAGCGAAACCTGCAGGAACTTCAAACCAGAACTAGGAAACAGACTGAGAAACCAGAGTAAAAGTTTCTCTTGCAACCCGTTCCCTTGGTGCTAGATGACGAACGTCTCTCCACATGCTCAGTTCTGAGAGATAAGTGTGTGTGAAAGCCGTCCTTCACATAGCTTGTTGGGAACACAAAGTTTCTTTTCAGTTGCTAACTTCACTCCATTCATATATATGATGAGGTAGTAGCTCCAACTCGGTTTTACAGTGAAAACTGCAGGAACTTCAAACCGGCACTAGGAAACAGACTGAGATACCAATGTAAAAGTTTCTCATGCAACACGTTCCCTTGGTGCTAGATGAACGAACGTCTCTCTACATGCTCAGTTCTGAGAGATAAATGTGTGTGAAAGCCGTCCTTCACATAACTTGTTGAAAACAAAGTTTATTTTCAGTTGCAAACTCCACTCCATACATATATATGGGGATGTACTTGCTCCAAATCCGTTTACAGTGAAAACTGCAGGAACTTCAAAACGGCCCTAAGAAACAGACTGAGAAACCAGAGTAAAAGTTTCTCCTGCATCCCGTTCCATTTGTGCTAGATGAACGAACGTCTCTCCACATTGTCAATTCTGAGAGAAAATTGTGTGTGAAAGCCATCCTTCAACTATCTTGTTGGGAACACAAAGTTTCTTTTCAGTTGCAAACTCCACTCCATACATATATATGGGGAGGTATTAGCTCCAACTCGGTTTTACAGTGAAAACTGCAGGAACTTCTAAACGGCACTAGGAAACAGACTGAGAAACCAGAGCCAAAGTTTCCCCTGTAAACCGTTCCTTTTGTGCTAGATGAACGAACGTCTCTCCACAAGCTCAATTTTGAGAGATGTGTGTGTGAAACCCGTCCTTCACCTATCTTGTTGGGAACAAAAAGTTTCTTTTCAGTTGCAAACCCCACTCCATAAATATATATCGGGAGGTACAATCTCCAACAACGTTTTACAGTGATAACTGCAGGAACTTCAAACTGGCACTAGGAAACAGACTGAGAAACCAGAGTAAAAGTTTCTCCTGCAACCCGTTGCCTTGGTGTTAGATGAACGAACGTCTCTCCACAAGCTCAGTATTGAGAAATAAGTGTGTGTGAAAGCCGTCCTTCACCTCGCCTGTTGGGAACACAAAGTTTGTTTTCTGTTGCTAACTCAACTCCATACATATATATGGGGAGGTACCAGCTCCAACCCAGTTTTACAGTGAAAACTGCAGGAAATTCAAACCGGCACTAGGAAACTGAATGAGAAACCAGAGTAAAAGTTTCTCCTGCAAACCGTTCCATTTGTGCTAGATGAACGAACGTCTCTCCACATGCTGAGTTCTGAGAGATAAGTGTGTGTGAAAACCGTCCTTCACCAAGCTTTTTGGGAACACATTGTTTCTTTTCAGTTGTAAACTCCAATCCATTCATATATATGGGGAGGTATTAGCTCCAATTCAGGTTTACAGTGCAAACTGCAGGAACTTCAAACCGGCACTAGGAAACAGTCTGAGAAACCAGAATAAAAGTTTCTCCTGCAACCCGTTCCCTTCGTGCTAGATGAACGAACGGCTCTCCACATGCTCAGTTCTGAGAGATGTGTGTGTGAAAGCCGTACTTAAACTAGCTTGTTGGGAACACAAAGTTTGTTTTCAGTTGCAAACTCCACTCCATACATATATATGGGGAGGTACTAGCTCCAACTCCGTTTTACAGTGATAACTGCAGGAACATCTAACCGGCACTAGGAAACAGCCTGAGAAACCAGAGCAAAAGTTTCTCCTTCAACCCGTTCCCTTGGTGCTAGATGAACGAACATCTCTCCACATGCTCAGTTTTGAGAGATATGTGTGTGTGACAGCCGAACTTCACCTATCTTGTTGGAAACACAAAGAAACTTTTCAGTTGCAAACTCCCCTCCATACAAATATATGGGCAGGTACTAGCTTCAACTCGGTTTTACAATGAAAACTGCAGGAAATTCAAACCAGCACTAGGAAACAGACTGAGAATCTAGAGTAAAAGTTTCACTTGCAAAACGTTCCCTTGGTGCTATATGAAAGAACGTCCCTCCACATGCTCAGTTCTGAGAGATAAGTGTGTGTGAAAGCCGTCCTTCACATATCTTGTTGGGAACACAAAGTTTGTTTTCAGTTGCAAACTCCACTCCATACATATATATGGGGAGGTACTAGTTCCAACTCCGTTTTAGTGATAACTGCAGGAACATCTAAACGGCACTAGGAAACAGACTGAGAAACCAGAGTAAAAGATTCTCCTTCAACACGTTCACTTGGTGCTAGATGAACGAACGTCTCTCCACATGTTCAGTTCTGAGAGATCTGTGTGTGTTAAAGCCGTCCTTCACCTATCTAGTTGGGAACACAAAGTTTATTTTCATTGCAAACTCCACTCCATACATATATATTGGGAGGTACTAGCTCCAAATCTGTTTTACAGTGATAACTGCAGGAACTTCAAAACGGCACTAGGAAACAGAATGAGAAACCAGAGTAAAAGTTTCTCTTGCAACCCGTTCCCTTGGTGCTAGATGAACGAACGTCTCTCCACATGATCAGTTCTGAGAGTTAGGTGTGTGTTAAAGCCGTCCTTCACCTCGCCTGTTGGGAACACAAAGTTTGTTTTCTGTTGCTAACTCAACTCCATACATATATATGGGGAGGTACCAGCTCCAACCCAGTTTTACGGTGAAAACTGCAGGAAATTCAAACCGGCACTAGGAAACTGAATGAGAAACCAGAGTAAAAGTTTCTCCTGCAAACCGTTCCATTTGTGCTAGATGAACGAACGTCTCTCCACATGCTGAGTTCTGAGAGATAAGTGTGTGTGAAAACCGTCCTTCACCAAGCTTTTTGGGAACACAAATTTTCTTTTCAGTTGCAAACTCCACTCCATACATATATATGGGGAGGTACTAGCTACAACTCCGTTTTACAGTGAAAACTGCAGGAACTTCAAACCGGCACTAGGAAACAAACTGAGAAACCAGATAAAAGTTTCACTTGCGACCCGTTCTTTGGTGCTAAATGAACGAACGTCTCTGCACATGCTCAGTTCTGAGAGATAGGTTTGTGTTAAAGCCGTCCTTCACCTATCTAGTTGGGAACACAAAGTTTGTTTCCAGTTGCAAACTCCAGTCTATACATATATATGGGGAGGTACTAGCTCCAAATCCGTTTTACAGTGAAAACTGCAGAAACTTCAAACAAGCACTAGGTAACAGACTGAGAAACCAGAGTAAAAGTTTCACCTGCAACCCGTTCCCTTGGAGCTAGATGAACGAACATCTCTCCACATGCTCAGTTTTGAGAGATATGTGTGTGTGACAGCCGAACTTCACATATCTTGTTGGAAACACAAAGTAACTTTTCAGTTGCAAACTCCACTCCATACAAATATATGGGCAGGTAATAGCTTCAACACGGTTTTACAGTGAAAACTGCAGAAACTTCAAACAAGCACTAGGTAACAGACTGAGAAACCAGAGTAAAAGTTTCACCTGCAACCCGTTCCCTTGGAGCTAGATGAACGAACGTCTCTCCACATGCTCAGTTCTGAGAGATAAGTGTGTGTGAAAACCGTACTTCACCTAGCTGTTTGGGAACACAAAGTTTCTTTTCAGTTGCAAACTCCTCTCCATACATATATATGGGGAGGTACTATCTACAGCTCCGTTTTACAGTGAAAACTGCAGGAACTTCAAACCAGCACTAGGAAACAGACTGAGAAACCAGAGTAAAAGATTCACTTGCAACCCGTTCCTTTGTTGCTAGATGAACGAACGTCTCTCCACATGCTCAGTTCTGAGAGTTAGGTGTGTGTTAAAGCCGTCCTTCACCTATCTAGTTGGGAACACAAAGTTTATTTTCATTGCAAACACCAGTCCATACATATATATGGGGAGGTACTAGCTCCAACTATGTTTTACAGTGAAAACTGCAGGAACTTCAAACGGCACTAGGAAAAAGACTGAGAAACCAGTGTAAAAGTTTCTCCTGCAACCAGTTCTATTTGTGCCAGATGAACGAAAGTCTCTCCACATGCTCAGTTCTGAGAGATAAGTGTGTGTTAAAGCCGTCCTTCACCTATCTAGTTGGGAACACAAAGTTTATTTTCAGTTGCAAACTCCACTCCATACATATATATGGGGGGGTACAAGCTCCAAAACGGTTTTACAGTGAAAATTGCAGGAACTTCTAACCGGCACTAGGAAACAAACTGAGAAACCAGAGTCAAAGTTTCTCCTGCAACCCGTTCCCATGGTGCTAGATGAACGAACGTCTCTCCACATGCTCAGTTGTGAGAGATAGGTGTGTGTTAAAGCCGTCCTTCACCTATCTAGTTGGGAACACAAAGTTTATTTTCATTGCAAACTCCACTCCATACATATATATGGGGAGGTACTTGCACCAAATCGGTTTTACAGTGATAACTGCAGGAACTTCAAAACGGCACTAGGAAAAAGACTGAGAAACCAGAGTAAAAGTTTCTCCTTCAACCCGTTCTATTAGTGCCAGATGAACGAACGTCTCTCCACATGCTCAGTTCTGAGAGGTAAGTGTGTGTGAAAGCCGTTCTTCACCTACCTTTTTGGGAAAACAAAGTTTGTTTTAAGTTGCAAACTCCACTCCATACATATATATGGGGAGGTACTAGCTCCAACTCCGTTTTACAGTGAAAACTGCAGGAACTTCAAACCGGCACTGGGAAACAGACTGAGAAACCACAGTAAAATTTCTCCTGCAACCCGTTTCCTTGTTGCTAGATGAACGAACGTCTCCCCACATGCTCAGTTCTGAGAGATAAGTGTGTGTTAAATCCGCACTTCACCCACCTTGTTGGGATCAAAAAGTTTCTTTTCAGTTGCAAACTCCACTCCATAAATATATATGGTGAGGTACTAGCTCCAACTCCGTTTTACAGTGAAAACTGCAGGAAATTCAAACCGGCACTAGGAAACAGACTGAGAAACCAGAGTAAAAGTTTCGCCTGCAACCCGTTCTTTGGTGCTAGATGAACGATAGTCTCTCCTCATGTTCTGTTCTGAGAGATAAGTGTGTGTGAAAGCCGTGCTTAAACTAGCTTGTTGGGAACACAAAGTTTCTTTTCAGTTGTAAACTCCACTCCATACGTATATATGGGGAAGTACTAGCTCCAACTCGGTTTTAGAGTGAAAAATGCAGGAACTTCAACCCGGCAATTGGAAACAGACTGAGAAACCAGAGTTAAAGTTTCTCCTGCAACCCGTTCCCTTTGTGCTAAATGAACGAACGTCTCTCCACATGCTCAGTTCTGAGAGATAAGTGTGTGTGAAACCGTACTTCACCTAGCTTGTTGGGAACACAAAGTTTCTTTTCAGTTGCAAACTACACTCCATACATATATTTGGGGAGGTACTAGCTCCAACTCGGTTGTACAGTGAAAACTGCAGGAACTTCAAATCGGCCCCTAGGAAATAGACTGAGAAACCAGAGTAAAAGTTTCTTCTGCAACCAGTGCCCTTGGTGCTAGATGAACGAAGGTCTCTCCACATGCTCAGTTCTGAGAGATAAGTGTGTGTTAAATCCGCACTTCACCTAGCTTGTTGGGAACACAAAGTTTCTTTTCAGTTGTAAACTCCACTCCATTTATATATATGGGGAGATACTAGCTCCAAATCTATTTTACAATTAAATCTGCAGGAACAACAAAACGGCACTAGGAAACAGACTGAGAAACCAGAGTAAAAGTTTCCCCTTCAACCCGTTCTATTTGTGCTAGATGAACGAACGTCTCTCCACATGCTCAGTTCTGAGAGATAAGTGTGTGTGAAAGCCGTACTTAACCTAGCTTCTAGGGAACACAAAGTTTCTTTTCAGTTGCTAACTCCAATCCATACATATATATGGGGAGGTACTAGCTCCAACTCCGTTTTACAGTGATAACTGCAGGAACATCTAACCGGCACTAGGAAAAAGACTGAGAAACCAGAATCAAAGTTTCTCCTGCAACCCGTTCCCTTGGTGCTAGATGAACGAACATCTCTCCACATGTTCAGTTTTGAGAGATATGTGTGTGTGACAGCCGAACTTCACCTATCTTGTTGGAAACACAAAGTAACTTTTCAGTTGCAAACTCCACTCCATACAAATATATGGGCAGGTACTAGCTTCAACTCGGTTTTACAGTGAAAACTGCAGGAACTTCAAACAAGCACTAGGAAACAGACTGAGAAACCAGAGTAAAAGTTTCACTTGCATACCGTTCCCTTGGTGCTAGATGAACGAACGTCCCTCCACATGCTCAGTTCTGAGAGATAAGTGTGTGTGAAAGCCGTCCTTCACATATCTTTTTGGGAACACAAAGTTTGTTTTCAGTTGCAAACTCCACTCCATACATATATATGGGGAGGTACTAGCTCCAACTCAGTTTTACAGTGAAACCTGCAGGAACTTCTAACCGGCACTAGGAAACAGTCTGAGAAACCAGAATAAAAGTTTATCCTGCAACCCGTTCCCTTCGTGCTAGATGAACGAACGTCTCTCCACATGCTCAGTTCTGAGAGATGTCTGTTTGAAAGCCGTTCTTCACCTAGATTTTTGGGAACTCAAAGTTTCTTTTCAGTTGCAAACTCCTCTCAATTCATATATATGGGGATGTACTAGCTCCAACTCCGTTTTACAGTGATAACTGCAGGAACATCTAACTGGCACTAGGAAACAGACTGAGTAACCCGAGTAACAGTTTCCCTGCAACCCGTTCCCTTGGTTCTAGATGAACGAACGTCTCTCCACATGCTCAATTCTGAGAGATATGTGTGTGTGAAAACCGTACTTCACCTAGCTTTTTGGGAACACAAAGTTTCTTTTCAGTTGCAAACCCCTCTCCATACATATATACGGGGAGGTACTATCAACAACTCCGTTTTAGAGTGAAAACTGCAGGAACTTCAAACCAGCACTAGGAAACAGACTGAGAAACCAGAGTAAAAGATTCACTTGCAACCCGTTCCTTTGTTGCTAGATGAACGAACGTCTCTCCACATGCTCAGTTCTGAAAGTTCGGTGTGTGTTAAAGCAGTCCTTCACCTATCTAGTTGGGAAAACAAAGTTTATTTTCATTGCAAACACCAGTCCATACATATATATGGGGAGGTACAAGCTCCAACTCGGTTTTACAGTGAAAACTGCAGGAACTTCAAAACGGCACTAGGAAAAAGACTGAGAAACCAGTGTAAAAGTTTCTCCTGCAAACCGTTCCATTTGTGCTAGATGAACGAACGTCTCTCCACATGCTGAGTTCTGAGAGATAAGTGTGTGTGAAAACCGTCCTTCACCAAGCTTTTTGGGAACACAAATTTTCTTTTCAGTTGCAAACTCCACTCCATACATATATATGGGGAGGTACTAGCTACAACTCCGTTTTACAGTGAAAACTGCAGGAACTTCAAACCGGCACTAGGAAACAAACTGAGAAACCAGATAAAAGTTTCACTTGCGACCCGTTCTTTGGTGCTAAATGAACGAACGTCTCTGCACATGCTCAGTTCTGAGAGATAGGTTTGTGTTAAAGCCGTCCTTCACCTATCTAGTTGGGAACACAAAGTTTGTTTCCAGTTGCAAACTCCAGTCTATACATATATATGGGGAGGTACTAGCTCCAAATCCGTTTTACAGTGAAAACTGCAGAAACTTCAAACAAGCACTAGGTAACAGACTGAGAAACCAGAGTAAAAGTTTCACCTGCAACCCGTTCCCTTGGAGCTAGATGAACGAACATCTCTCCACATGCTCAGTTTTGAGAGATATGTGTGTGTGACAGCCGAACTTCACATATCTTGTTGGAAACACAAAGTAACTTTTCAGTTGCAAACTCCACTCCATACAAATATATGGGCAGGTAATAGCTTCAACACGGTTTTACAGTGAAAACTGCAGAAACTTCAAACAAGCACTAGGTAACAGACTGAGAAACCAGAGTAAAAGTTTCACCTGCAACCCGTTCCCTTGGAGCTAGATGAACGAACGTCTCTCCACATGCTCAGTTCTGAGAGATAAGTGTGTGTGAAAACCGTACTTCACCTAGCTGTTTGGGAACACAAAGTTTCTTTTCAGTTGCAAACTCCTCTCCATACATATATATGGGGAGGTACTATCTACAACTCCGTTTTACAGTGAAAACTGCAGGAACTTCAAACCAGCACTAGGAAACAGACTGAGAAACCAGAGTAAAAGATTCACTTGCAACCCGTTCCTTTGTTGCTAGATGAACGAACGTCTCTCCACATGCTCAGTTCTGAGAGTTAGGTGTGTGTTAAAGCCGTCCTTCAACTATCTAGTTGGGAACACAAAGTTTATTTTCATTGCAAACACCAGTCCATACATATATATGGGGAGGTACTAGCTCCAACTATGTTTTACAGTGAAAACTGCAGGAACTTCAAACGGCACTAGGAAAAAGACTGAGAAACCAGTGTAAAAGTTTCTCCTGCAACCAGTTCTATTTGTGCCAGATGAACGAAAGTCTCTCCACATGCTCAGTTCTGAGAGATAAGTGTGTGTGAAAGCCGTACTTAACCTAGCTTGTTGGGAACACAAAGTTTGTTTTCAGTTGCAAACTCCACTCCATACATATATATGGGGGGGTACAAGCTCCAAAACGGTTTTACAGTGAAAATTGCAGGAACTTCTAACCGGCACTAGGAAACAAACTGAGAAACCAGAGTCAAAGTTTCTCCTGCAACCCGTTCCCATGGTGCTAGATGAACGAACGTCTCTCCACATGCTCAGTTGTGAGAGATAGGTGTGTGTTAAAGCCGTCCTTCACCTATCTAGTTGGGAACACAAAGTTTATTTTCATTGCAAACTCCACTCCATACATATATATGGGGAGGTACTTGCACCAAATCGGTTTTACAGTGATAACTGCAGGAACTTCAAAACGGCACTAGGAAAAAGACTGAGAAACCAGAGTAAAAGTTTCTCCTTCAACCCGTTCTATTAGTGCCAGATGAACGAACGTCTCTCCACATGCTCAGTTCTGAGAGATAAGTGTGTGTGAAACCGTACTTCACCTAGCTTGTTGGGAACACAAAGTTTCTTTTCAGTTGCAAACTACACTCCATACATATATTTGGGGAGGTACTAGCTCCAACTCGGTTGTACAGTGAAAACTGCAGGAACTTCAAATCGGCCCCTAGGAAATAGACTGAGAAACCAGAGTAAAAGTTTCTTCTGCAACCAGTGCCCTTGGTGCTAGATGAACGAAGGTCTCTCCACATGCTCAGTTCTGAGAGATAAGTGTGTGTTAAATCCGCACTTCACCTAGCTTGTTGGGAACACAAAGTTTCTTTTCAGTTGTAAACTCCACTCCATTTATATATATGGGGAGATACTAGCTCCAAATCTATTTTACAATTAAATCTGCAGGAACAACCAAACGGCACTAGGAAACAGACTGAGAAACCAGAGTAAAAGTTTCCCCTTCAACCCGTTCTATTTGTGCTAGATGAACGAACGTCTCTCCACATGCTCAGTTCTGAGAGATAAGTGTGTGTGAAAGCCTTACTTAACCTAGCTTCTAGGGAACACAAAGTTTCTTTTCAGTTGCTAACTCCAATCCATACATATATATGGGGAGGTACTAGCTCCAACTCCGTTTTACAGTGATAACTGCAGGAACATCTAACCAGCACTAGGAAAAAGACTGAGAAACCAGAATCAAAGTTTCTCCTGCAACCCGTTCCCTTGGTGCTAGATGAACGAACATCTCTACACATTTTCAGTTTTGAGAGATATGTGTGTGTGACAGCCGAACTTCACCTATCTTGTTGGAAACACAAAGTAACTTTTCAGTTGCAAACTCCACTCCATACAAATATATGGGCAGGTACTAGCTTCAACTCGGTTTTACAGTGAAAACTGCAGGAACTTCAAACAAGCACTAGGAAACAGACTGAGAAACCAGAGTAAAAGTTTCACTTGCATACCGTTCCCTTGGTGCTAGATGAACGAACGTCCCTCCACATGCTCAGTTCTGAGAGATAAGTGTGTGTGAAACCGTACTTCACCTAGCTTGTTGGGAACACAAAGTTTCTTTTCAGTTGCAAACTACACTCCATACATATATTTGGGGAGGTACTAGCTCCAACTCGGTTGTACAGTGAAAACTGCAGGAACTTCAAATCGGCCCCTAGGAAATAGACTGAGAAACCAGAGTAAAAGTTTCTTCTGCAACCAGTGCCCTTGGTGCTAGATGAACGAAGGTCTCTCCACATGCTCAGTTCTGAGAGATAAGTGTGTGTTAAATCCGCACTTCACCTAGCTTGTTGGGAACACAAAGTTTCTTTTCAGTTGTAAACTCCACTCCATTTATATATATGGGGAGATACTAGCTCCAAATCTATTTTACAATTAAATCTGCAGGAACAACCAAACGGCACTAGGAAACAGACTGAGAAACCAGAGTAAAAGTTTCCCCTTCAACCCGTTCTATTTGTGCTAGATGAACGAACGTCTCTCCACATGCTCAGTTCTGAGAGATAAGTGTGTGTGAAAGCCGTACTTAACCTAGCTTCTAGGGAACACAAAGTTTCTTTTCAGTTGCTAACTCCAATCCATACATATATATGGGGAGGTACTAGCTCCAACTCCGTTTTACAGTGATAACTGCAGGAACATCTAACCGGCACTAGGAAAAAGACTGAGAAACCAGAATCAAAGTTTCTCCTGCAACCCGTTCCCTTGGTGCTAGATGAACGAACATCTCTCCACATGTTCAGTTTTGAGAGATATGTGTGTGTGACAGCCGAACTTCACCTATCTTGTTGGAAACACAAAGTAACTTTTCAGTTGCAAACTCCACTCCATACAAATATATGGGCAGGTACTAGCTTCAACTCGGTTTTACAGTGAAAACTGCAGGAACTTCAAACAAGCACTAGGAAACAGACTGAGAAACCAGAGTAAAAGTTTCACTTGCATTCCGTTCCCTTGGTGCTAGATGAACGAACGTCCCTCCACATGCTCAGTTCTGAGAGATAAGTGTGTGTGAAAGCCGTCCTTCACATATCTTGTTGGGAACACAAAGTTTGTTTTCAGTTGCAAACTCCACTCCATACATATATATGGGGAGGTACTAGCTCCAACTCAGTTTTACAGTGAAACCTGCAGGAACTTCTAACCGGCACTAGGAAACAGTCTGAGAAACCAGAATAAAAGTTTATCCTGCAACCCGTTCCCTTCGTGCTAGATGAACGAACGTCTCTCCACATGCTCAGTTCTGAGAGTTGTCTGTTTGAAAGCCGTTCTTCACCTAGATTTTTGGGAACTCAAAGTTTCTTTTCAGTTGCAAACTCCTCTCAATTCATATATATGGGGATGTACTAGCTCCAAATTCGTTTTACAGTGATAACTGCAGGAACATCTAACTGGCACTAGGAAACAAACTGAGTAACCCGAGTAACAGTTTCCCTGCAACCCGTTCCCTTGGTTCTAGATGAACGAACGTCTCTCCACATGCTCAATTCTGAGAGATATGTGTGTGTGAAAACCGTACTTCACCTAGCTTTTTGGGAACACAAAGTTACTTTTCAGTTGCAAACCCCTCTCCATACATATATACGGGGAGGTACTATCAACAACTCCGTTTTACAGTGAAAACTGCAGGAACTTCAAACCAGCACTAGGAAACAGACTGAGAAACCAGAGTAAAAGATTCACTTGCAACCCGTTCCTTTGTTGCTAGATGAACGAACGTCTCTCCACATGCTCAGTTCTGAAAGTTCGGTGTGTGTTAAAGCAGTCCTTCACCTATCTAGTTGGGAAAACAAAGTTTATTTTCATTGCAAACACCAGTCCATACATATATATGGGGAGGTACAAGCTCCAACTCGGTTTTACAGTGAAAACTGCAGGAACTTCAAAACGGCACTAGGAAAAAGACTGAGAAACCAGTGTAAAAGTTTCTCCTGCAAACCGTTCCATTTGTGCTAGATGAACGAACGTCTCTCCACATGCTGAGTTCTGAGAGATAAGTGTGTGTGAAAACCGTCCTTCACCAAGCTTTTTGGGAACACAAATTTTCTTTTCAGTTGCAAACTCCACTCCATACATATATATGGGGAGGTACTAGCTACAACTCCGTTTTACAGTGAAAACTGCAGGAACTTCAAACCGGCACTAGGAAACAAACTGAGAAACCAGATAAAAGTTTCACTTGCGACCCGTTCTTTGGTGCTAAATGAACGAACGTCTCTGCACATGCTCAGTTCTGAGAGATAGGTTTGTGTTAAAGCCGTCCTTCACGTATCTAGTTGGGAACACAAAGTTTGTTTCCAGTTGCAAACTCCAGTCTATACATATATATGGGGAGGTACTAGCTCCAAATCCGTTTTACAGTGAAAACTGCAGAAACTTCAAACAAGCACTAGGTAACAGACTGAGAAACCAGAGTAAAAGTTTCACCTGCAACCCGTTCCCTTGGAGCTAGATGAACGAACATCTCTCCACATGCTCAGTTTTGAGAGATATGTGTGTGTGACAGCCGAACTTCACATATCTTGTTGGAAACACAAAGTAACTTTTCAGTTGCAAACTCCACTCCATACAAATATATGGGCAGGTAATAGCTTCAACACGGTTTCACAGTGAAAACTGCAGAAACTTCAAACAAGCACTAGGTAACAGACTGAGAAACCAGAGTAAAAGTTTCACCTGCAACCCGTTCCCTTGGAGCTAGATGAACGAACGTCTCTCCACATGCTCAGTTCTGAGAGATAAGTGTGTGTGAAAACCGTACTTCACCTAGCTGTTTGGGAACACAAAGTTTCTTTTCAGTTGCAAACTCCTCTCCATACATATATATGGGGAGGTACTATCTACAACTCCGTTTTACAGTGAAAACTGCAGGAACTTCAAACCAGCACTAGGAAACAGACTGAGAAACCAGAGTAAAAGATTCACTTGCAACCCGTTCCTTTGTTGGTAGATGAACGAACGTCTCTCCACATGCTCATTTCTGAGAGTTAGGTGTGTGTTAAAGCCGTCCTTCACCTATCTAGTTGGGAACACAAAGTTTATTTTCATTGCAAACACCAGTCCATACATATATATGGGGAGGTACTAGCTCCAACTATGTTTTACAGTGAAAACTGCAGGAACTTCAAACGGCACTAGGAATAAGACTGAGAAACCAGTGTAAAAGTTTCTCCTGCAACCAGTTCTATTTGTGCCAGATGAACGAAAGTCTCTCCACATGCTCAGTTCTGAGAGATAAGTGTGTGTGAAAGCCGTACTTAACCTAGCTTGTTGGGAACACAAAGTTTGTTTTCAGTTGCAAACTCCACTCCATACATATATATGGGGGGGTACAAGCTCCAAAACGGTTTTACAGTGAAAATTGCAGGAACTTCTAAC
This sequence comes from Camelus bactrianus, assembly GCF_048773025.1. Classification (NCBI taxonomy): domain Eukaryota; kingdom Metazoa; phylum Chordata; class Mammalia; order Artiodactyla; family Camelidae; genus Camelus; species Camelus bactrianus. The sequence goes on along the minus strand of NC_133566.1, from coordinate 24,899,559 downwards.
CGGCACTAGGAAACAAACTGAGAAACCAGAGTCAAAGTTTCTCCTGCAACCCGTTCCCATGGTGCTAGATGAACGAACGTCTCTCCACATGCTCAGTTGTGAGAGATAGGTGTGTGTTAAAGCCGTCCTTCACCTATCTAGTTGGGAACACAAAGTTTATTTTCATTGCAAACTCCACTCCATACATATATATGGGGAGGTACTTGCACCAAATCGGTTTTACAGTGATAACTGCAGGAACTTCAAAAAGGCACTAGGAAAAAGACTGAGAAACCAGAGTAAAAGTTTCTCCTTCAACCCGTTCTATTAGTGCCAGATGAACGAACGTCTCTCCACATGCTCAGTTCTGAGAGATAAGTGTGTGTGAAACCGTACTTCACCTAGCTTGTTGGGAACACAAAGTTTCTTTTCAGTTGCAAACTACACTCCATACATATATTTGGGGAGGTACTAGCTCCAACTCGGTTGTACTGTGAAAACTGCAGGAACTTCAAATCGGCCCCTAGGAAATAGACTGAGAAACCAGAGTAAAAGTTTCTTCTGCAACCAGTGCCCTTGGTGCTAGATGAACGAAGGTCTCTCCACATGCTCAGTTCTGAGAGATAAGTGTGTGTTAAATCCGCACTTCACCTAGCTTGTTGGGAACACAAAGTTTCTTTTCAGTTGTAAACTCCACTCCATTTATATATATGGGGAGATACTAGCTCCAAATCTATTTTACAATTAAATCTGCAGGAACAACAAAACGGCACTAGGAAACAGACTGAGAAACCAGAGTAAAAGTTTCCCCTTCAACCCGTTCTATTTGTGCTAGATGAACGAACGTCTCTCCACATGCTCAGTTCTGAGAGATAAGTGTGTGTGAAAGCCGTACTTAAACTAGCTTCTAGGGAACACAAAGTTTCTTTTCAGTTGCTAACTCCAATCCATACATATATATGGGGAGGTACTAGCTCCAACTCCGTTTTACAGTGATAACTGCAGGAACATCTAACCAGCACTAGGAAAAAGACTGAGAAACCAGAATCAAAGTTTCTCCTGCAACCCGTTCCCTTGGTGCTAGATGAACGAACATCTCTCCACATGTTCAGTTTTGAGAGATATGTGTGTGTGACAGCCGAACTTCACCTATCTTGTTGGAAACACAAAGTAACTTTTCAGTTGCAAACTCCACTCCATACAAATATATGGGCAGGTACTAGCTTCAACTCGGTTTTACAGTGAAAACTGCAGGAACTTCAAACAAGCACTAGGAAACAGACTGAGAAACCAGAGTAAAAGTTTCACTTGCATACCGTTCCCTTGGTGCTAGATGAACGAACGTCCCTCCACATGCTCAGTTCTGAGAGATAAGTGTGTGTGAAAGCCGTCCTTCACATATCTTGTTGGGAACACAAAGTTTGTTTTCAGTTGCAAACTCCACTCCATACATATATATGGGGAGGTACTAGCTCCAACTCAGTTTTACAGTGAAACCTGCAGGAACTTCTAACCGGCACTAGGAAACAGTCTGAGAAACCAGAATAAAAGTTTATCCTGCAACCCGTTCCCTTCGTGCTAGATGAACGAACGTCTCTCCACATGCTCAGTTCTGAGAGATGTCTGTTTGAAAGCCGTTCTTCACCTAGATTTTTGGGAACTCAAAGTTTCTTTTCAGTTGCAAACTCCTCTCAATTCATATATATGGGGATGTACTAGCTCCAACTCCGTTTTACAGTGATAACTGCAGGAACATCTAACTGGCACTAGGAAACAGACTGAGTAACCCGAGTAACAGTTTCCCTGCAACCCGTTCCCTTGGTTCTAGATGAACGAACGTCTCTCCACATGCTCAATTCTGAGAGATATGTGTGTGTGAAAACCGTACTTCACCTAGCTTTTTGGGAACACAAAGTTTCTTTTCAGTTGCAAACCCCTCTCCATACATATATACGGGGAGGTACTATCAACAACTCCGTTTTACAGTGAAAACTGCAGGAACTTCAAACCAGCACTAGGAAACAGACTGAGAAACCAGAGTAAAAGATTCACTTGCAACCCGTTCCTTTGTTGCTAGATGAACGAACGTCTCTCCACATGCTCAGTTCTGAGAGTTAGGTGTGTGTTAAAGCAGTCCTTCACCTATCTAGTTGGGAAAACAAAGTTTATTTTCATTGCAAACACCAGTCCATACATATATATGGGGAGGTACAAGCTCCAACTCGGTTTTACAGTGAAAACTGCAGGAACTTCAAAACGGCACTAGGAAAAAGACTGAGAAACCAGTGTAAAAGTTTCTCCTGCAACCCGTTCTATTTGTGCCAGATGAACGAACGTCTCTCCACATGCTCAGTTCTGAGAGATAAGTGTGTGTGAAAGGCGTCCTTCACCTAGCTTGTTGGGAACACATTGTTTCTTTTCAGTTGTAAACTCCAATCCATTCATATATATGGGGAGGTATTAGCTCCAATTCAGGTTTACAGTGCAAACTGCAGGAACTTCAAACCGGCACTAGGAAACAGTCTGAGAAACCAGAATAAAAGTTTCTCCTGCAACCCGTTCCCTTCGTGCTAGATGAACGAACGGCTCTCCACATGCTCAGTTCTGAGAGATGTGTGTGTGAAAGCCGTACTTAAACTAGCTTGTTGGGAACACAAAGTTTGTTTTCTGTTGCTAACTCAACTCCATACATATATATGGGGAGGTACCAGCTCCAACCCAGTTTTACAGTGAAAACTGCAGGAAATTCAAACCGGCACTAGGAAACTGAATGAGAAACCAGAGTAAAAGTTTCTCCTGCAAACCGTTCCATTTGTGCTAGATGAACGAACGTCTCTCCACATGCTGAGTTCTGAGAGATAAGTGTATGTGAAAACCGTCCTTCACCAAGCTTTTTGGGAACACAAATTTTCTTTTCAGTTGCAAACTCCACTCCATACATATATATGGGGAGGTACTAGCTACAACTCCGTTTTACAGTGAAAACTGCAGGAACTTCAAACCGGCACTAGGAAACAAACTGAGAAACCAGATAAAAGTTTCACTTGCGACCCGTTCTTTGGTGCTAAATGAACGAACGTCTCTGCACATGCTCAGTTCTGAGAGATAGGTTTGTGTTAAAGCCGTCCTTCACCTATCTAGTTGGGAACACAAAGTTTGTTTCCAGTTGCAAACTCCAGTCTATACATATATATGGGGAGGTACTAGCTCCAAATCCGTTTTACAGTGAAAACTGCAGAAACTTCAAACAAGCACTAGGTAACAGACTGAGAAACCAGAGTAAAAGTTTCACCTGCAACCCGTTCCCTTGGAGCTAGATGAACGAACATCTCTCCACATGCTCAGTTTTGAGAGATATGTGTGTGTGACAGCCGAACTTCACATATCTTGTTGGAAACACAAAGTAACTTTTCAGTTGCAAACTCCACTCCATACAAATATATGGGCAGGTAATAGCTTCAACACGGTTTTACAGTGAAAACTGCAGAAACTTCAAACAAGCACTAGGTAACAGACTGAGAAACCAGAGTAAAAGTTTCACCTGCAACCCGTTCCCTTGGAGCTAGATGAACGAACGTCTCTCCACATGCTCAGTTCTGAGAGATAAGTGTGTGTGAAAACCGTACTTCACCTAGCTGTTTGGGAACACAAAGTTTCTTTTCAGTTGCAAACTCCTCTCCATACATATAAATGGGGAGGTACTATCTACAACTCCGTTTTACAGTGAAAACTGCAGGAACTTCAAACCAGCACTAGGAAACAGACTGAGAAACCAGAGTAAAAGATTCACTTGCAACCCGTTCCTTTGTTGCTAGATGAACGAACGTCTCTCCACATGCTCAGTTCTGAGAGTTAGGTGTGTGTTAAAGCCGTCCTTCACCTATCTAGTTGGGAACACAAAGTTTATTTTCATTGCAAACACCAGTCCATACATATATATGGGGAGGTACTAGCTCCAACTATGTTTTACAGTGAAAACTGCAGGAACTTCAAACGGCACTAGGAAAAAGACTGAGAAACCAGTGTAAAAGTTTCTCCTGCAACCAGTTCTATTTGTGCCAGATGAACGAAAGTCTCTCCACATGCTCAGTTCTGAGAGATAAGTGTGTGTGAAAGCCGTACTTAACCTAGCTTGTTGGGAACACAAAGTTTGTTTTCAGTTGCAAACTCCACTCCATACATATATATGGGGGGGTACAAGCTCCAAAACGGTTTTACAGTGAAAATTGCAGGAACTTCTAACCGGCACTAGGAAACAAACTGAGAAACCAGAGTCAAAGTTTCTCCTGCAACCCGTTCCCATGGTGCTAGATGAACGAACGTCTCTCCACATGCTCAGTTGTGAGAGATAGGTGTGTGTTAAAGCCGTCCTTCACCTATCTAGTTGGGAACACAAAGTTTATTTTCATTGCAAACTCCACTCCATACATATATATGGGGAGGTACTTGCACCAAATCGGTTTTACAGTGATAACTGCAGGAACTTCAAAACGGCACTAGGAAAAAGACTGAGAAACCAGAGTAAAAGTTTCTCCTTCAACCCGTTCTATTAGTGCCAGATGAACGAACGTCTCTCCACATGCTCAGTTCTGAGAGGTAAGTGTGTGTGAAAGCCGTTCTTCACCTACCTTTTTGGGAAAACAAAGTTTGTTTTAAGTTGCAAACTCCACTCCATACATATATATGGGGAGGTACTAGCTCCAACTCCGTTTTACAGTGAAAACTGCAGGAACTTCAAACCGGCACTGGGAAACAGACTGAGAAACCACAGTAAAATTTCTCCTGCAACCCGTTTCCTTGTTGCTAGATGAACGAACGTCTCCCCACATGCTCAGTTCTGAGAGATAAGTGTGTGTTAAATCCGCACTTCACCCACCTTGTTGGGATCAAAAAGTTTCTTTTCAGTTGCAAACTCCACTCCATAAATATATATGGTGAGGTACTAGCTCCAACTCCGTTTTACAGTGAAAACTGCAGGAACTTCAAACCGGCACTAGGAAACAGACTGAGAAACCAGAGTAAAAGTTTCGCCTGCAACCCGTTCCTTGGTGCTAGATGAACGATAGTCTCTCCTCATGTTCTGTTCTGAGAGATAAGTGTGTGTGAAAGCCGTGCTTAAACTAGCTTGTTGGGAACACAAAGTTTCTTTTCAGTTGTAAACTCCACTCCATACGTATATATGGGGAAGTACTAGCTCCAACTCGGTTTTAGAGTGAAAAATGCAGGAACTTCAACCCGGCAATTGGAAACAGACTGAGAAACCAGAGTTAAAGTTTCTCCTGCAACCCGTTCCCTTTGTGCTAAATGAACGAACGTCTCTCCACATGCTCAGTTCTGAGAGATAAGTGTGTGTGAAACCGTACTTCACCTAGCTTGTTGGGAACACAAAGTTTCTTTTCAGTTGCAAACTACACTCCATACATATATTTGGGGAGGTACTAGCTCCAACTCGGTTGTACAGTGAAAACTGCAGGAACTTCAAATCGGCCCCTAGGAAATAGACTGAGAAACCAGAGTAAAAGTTTCTTCTGCAACCAGTGCCCTTGGTGCTAGATGAACGAAGGTCTCTCCACATGCTCAGTTCTGAGAGATAAGTGTGTGTTAAATCCGCACTTCACCTAGCTTGTTGGGAACACAAAGTTTCTTTTCAGTTGTAAACTCCACTCCATTTATATATATGGGGAGATACTAGCTCCAAATCTATTTTACAATTAAATCTGCAGGAACAACAAAACGGCACTAGGAAACAGACTGAGAAACCAGAGTAAAAGTTTCCCCTTCAACCCGTTCTATTTGTGCTAGATGAACGAACGTCTCTCCACATGCTCAGTTCTGAGAGATAAGTGTGTGTGAAAGCCGTACTTAACCTAGCTTCTAGGGAACACAAAGTTTCTTTTCAGTTGCTAACTCCAATCCATACATATATATGGGGAGGTACTAGCTCCAACTCCGTTTTACAGTGATAACTGCAGGAACATCTAACCGGCACTAGGAAAAAGACTGAGAAACCAGAATCAAAGTTTCTCCTGCAACCCGTTCCCTTGGTGCTAGATGAACGAACATCTCTCCACATGTTCAGTTTTGAGAGATATGTGTGTGTGACAGCCGAACTTCACCTATCTTGTTGGAAACACAAAGTAACTTTTCAGTTGCAAACTCCACTCCATACAAATATATGGGCAGGTACTAGCTTCAACTCGGTTTTACAGTGAAAACTGCAGGAACTTCAAACAAGCACTAGGAAACAGACTGAGAAACCAGAGTAAAAGTTTCACTTGCATACCGTTCCCTTGGTGCTAGATGAACGAACGTCCCTCCACATGCTCAGTTCTGAGAGATAAGTGTGTGTGAAAGCCGTCCTTCACATATCTTTTTGGGAACACAAAGTTTGTTTTCAGTTGCAAACTCCACTCCATACATATATATGGGGAGGTACTAGCTCCAACTCAGTTTTACAGTGA